>NC_092116.1:3825477-4035253 GCF_045679555.1 Salvelinus alpinus
ACTGTATCTGGATTTGGGTGAAGGAGAAATGGGGGAGAACCAGGCATCCTGTACTGGTGGAATGAGGTCAAAATCCTTCCAGGATACCCGGGCCAGGTCGATTAGAAAGGCCTGCTCGCTGAAGTGTTTTAAGGAGCGTTTGACAGGGATGAGGGGTGATCGTTTGACCGCAGACCCATTACGGACGCAGGCAATGAGGCAGTGATCACTGAGATCCTGGTTGAAGACAGCAGAGGTGTATTTAGAGGGCAGGTTGGTCAGAATGATATCTATGAGGGTGCCCGTGTTTATGGATTTGGAGTTATACCTGGTAGGTTCCTTGATGATTTGTGTGACCTTGAGGGCATCTATCTTAGATTGTAGGACGGCCAGGGTGTTCAGCATGTCCCAGTTTAGGTCACCTAACAGTATGAACTCTGAAGATAGATGGGGGGCGATCAATTCACATATGGTGTCCAGGGTGCAGCTGGCGTCTGAAACAAGTGGCAACAGTGAGATACTTATTTCTGGAAGGTGGATTTTTTAAAAGTAGTAGTTCTGTTTGGGAACTGACCTGGATACCATGACAGAACTCTGCAGTAGATTGCAACTCCACCCCCTTTGGCAGTTCTATCTTGGCGGAAAATGTTGTAGTTGGGGATGGAAATTTCTGAATTTTTGGTGGCCTTACTAAGCCAGGATTCAGACACGTCTAGGACATCAGGGTTGGCGGAGTGTGCTAAAGCAGTGAAAAAACAAACTTAGGGAAGAGGCTTCTGATGTTAACATGCATGAAACCAAGGCTTTTACGGTTACAGAAGTCAATAAATGATAGCGCCTGGGGAATAGGAGTGGAGCTGGGGGCTAGAGGGCCTAGGTTAACCTCTACATCACCAGAGGAACAGAGGAGGAGTAGGATAAGGGTAAAGGCTATAAGAACTGGTCGTCTAGTGCGTAGGGAACAGAGAATAAAAGGAGCAGATTTCTGGGCGTGGTAGAATAGATTCAAGGCATAATGTACATACATGGGTATGGTAGGATTTGAGTACAGTGGAGGTAAACCTATGCGTTGCGTGACGATGAGAGAGGTTTTGTCTCTGGAGGCATCAATTAATCTCGGTGAGGTCTCAGTGTGTGGGTTGGGACAAATGAGCTATCTAAGGCATTTTGAGTGAGACTGAGGGCTCTACAGTGAAATAAAACAATAAAAACTATGCAAGACAGCAGTAGACAAGGCAGGCAAATTGACATTAAAGAGAGTCATAAAGCATTCACAGGTATTGATCAGGAGAGCTAAGACAACAACGGAATAATGGCGATGAATGTGGAGAGCGGGTCAGTTAGGTACATACAAGACCTGAGTTCGAGGCTGGGGCCGACAGGTAAACAAAGTGAGGTACCGTGTTGTTGAAACAGTCCAGGGGGCATCAGCTGTGCAGCCGAGTGATCATAGGGTCAAAAGAGCAACAATAGGTGAATCAGGATGCTGCTCAGTAGTCTACTAGCTGGGTGAGCAGGGGGCACAGCCTTCAGTAAAGCTAGTGGGCTGGGACTAGTAGATGGTTCTGTTACGATATCGTAACAGAATAGCCTGTTGAGACCACATCGGGCGATCACGTCGGCAGTCCAGTCGTGATGGATCGGCGGGGCTCTGTGTCAATAATAAAGGGTCCAGGCCAATTGGCAGAGGAGGTATTGTAGCCCTAGAATTAGCTGGTATTTAGGCCTAGCCTGAGGTGCTTGCTTCGGGACAGAGGCGTTAGCTAACAGTAGTCATTCGTTTGCAGTTAGCTTGCTGCGATGATCCGGAGTAATGGTCTCGTGTGATGATCCAGAGCGGCAGGAATCCGGTGATATGGTAGCAGTCCGATGTGCTCTGGGTTGATTTCTCGCTATGCAGACTGGCAGGTGATTGTCTGAGTCAAGGCTGGCTGATTCCGGAGGGAAAAAAGGCGAGGACCGCTAGCCGTGGCTAACAAAGACGAGTAGCTAGTTAGCTGGCTAGATCCTGATAGAAGTTCCAGTTATAAGGAATAAAAATAGCAGATCCGTACCATATTGGTTGAGGCGGGTTGCAGGAAAGTATATTTAGTTCGTAGATAGAAAGTAAGTTTAAGATGTATTCGAAAAGACCGACTATTTACACGGAGACAGATATACACGTCCTACTGTGCCACCATCTTTGGCAGCTCTGTGACAAAGCGCTCTGTGTTTGAGAAAATATGGCAGATTGACATATGGGCAAATTAGCATGTTTGAAATCTCACCTCCTCACTTAACACAAATAGAACAATGTGGAACAAAAGTGAATGTCACTCCCTGATCTGTTTCACCTGTCTTTGGGATTGTCTCCACCCCCTCCAGGTGTCGCCCATCTTCCCCATTATCCCCTGTGTATTTATACCTGTGTTCTCTGTTTGTCTGTTGCCAGTTCGTCTAGTTTGTCTAGCTTACCAGCATTTGTCCTGTCAGCTCCTGGTTTTTGACCCTTGCATGTCCTGACCCTGAACCTGCCCGCCTGACCACTCTGCCTTACCCTGAGCCTGCCTGCCATCCTGTACCAGCCTGCCTGCCAACCCCACAAGCCCTCAGTAACCCAGCTGCTAGCAGCGCCGTCTCATCGCCCACTCCGCCTTCTCGGGCGTTTCTAGCTCCGTGTGCCCTCATTTTCTAGCTTCAGCCCTCCTCCTTCCCCTTGAATCACTCCAAGATAGCCTATCTCATCACGCTAATGTCCGGGAGGGCTCTCACCTGGGCCACTGCTGTATGGGAACAGCAGCCAGCCATATGCGTTATTCTGGAGTGATTCGTGGCAGAGGTGAAGGTTTTTTAGACCCCGTTCTCCGAGAGAAGCTGCCCGGAGGCTAATCCAGTTTCGGCACGCTTCCTTCAGTGTGGCTGACTATGCAGTGGATATGTGCTTGGAACCAGGAAGCACTGTTCGATATGTTCCTGCACGGCGTCTCGGAGGAGGTCAAGGACAAGCTTGCTGCTCGGGAGTTACCTACAGATCTCGATGCACTCATCGCTATGACCATCCGAATCTATGGGCGACTATGGGAGCAACGGAGGGAGAGGAAATTCTATTTCGCTCGCACGCCCAGGGATCCCACCTTGCCTCCGAGTCAACCCGGAAGCTCCTGCCGGTCTCGTTGTCGAGAGGACCCGAGGCCACGCAACCTGCCCTGAGGCCTGCTGTAGACTGCCGAGTCACCTCTTCTTGAGCCTATGCCACTAGACAGAGCTGGGCTGTCGCCAGCAGGATCGACACGAAGAGTTGTCTGTATTGCGGGACTCTTGGTCATTTCATGTCCTCTTGTCCTCTAAATAAGCCAGGCTCACTGGTAGGAGCAAGGATTCTGGTGGGCGGGCAATATGGAGAACATTCCTGCTGCCCTTGCTTGCACCCCTTTTCTTGCCATTCTGCTGTGGGGAGACCAGTCCAAATCTCTCCGGGTTCTCATTGACTCTGGGGCTGACGAGAGTTTTTTGGGCGCTACCCTGGCGTTTGAGCTGAACATCCCCTCTCCATTCCCATGGACGTTATAGCACGGGACGGGCGCTCTATAGGCCGAGGCACGCACAACACCACTCCCATCCACCTACGAGTGTCAGGGAACCTCAGCGAGGTTTTCCAGTTCCTGCACATCAAGTCCCCTCTGATTCCCGTGGTATCGGGATTCTCCTGGCTCCAACAACACAATCCCTGTGCCCGTGCATTGACTACCGGGGACTCAACGATATTACGGTTAAGAACCGTTACTCGCTACCACTCATCTCCTCTGCCTTCGAGCCACTCCAGGGGGCCACTGTGTTTTCCAAGCTGGACCTACGGAACGCCTACCACTTGGTCCGGATACAATTCATCATAATGTTTTGTTACTTCAATGCCACAATAACCACAAATGGATAACAACATAGAACATTGAATACCCCCCCCCCAGAGTGCAAAGAACCATGGGTTGACCCTGGACAACACCCTGTCGTTCTCTGCAAACATCAAAGCAGTGACTCGCTCCTGCAGGTTCATGCTCTACAACATCCGAAGAGTATCACCCAACCTCACACAGGAACCGGCACAGGTCTATCTAGGCACTTGTCATCTCCTGTCTGGATTACTGTAACTTGCTGTTGGCCTGGCTCCCCGCTTATGCCACCAAACCTCTGCATCTAGAATGTTGCAGCCCACCTAGTGTTCAACCTTTCCAAGTTATCCCAATTTACCTCCACACACTCCACTGGCTTCCAGTCAAAGCTCGTGTCCAAGAGGAACTGCTCCTCCCTACCTTCAGGCTATGCTCAAACCCTACACCCCAATGAGTACCCCGTTCTGCCACCTCTGGTCTCTTGGCCCTCTCTTTTTTCGTCACATGCTTCATAAATAACAGGTGTAGATGAACAGTGAAATATAGTTCATTGAGGTAAATTGTGTATATAAATATAACTAGGAATAAAGTGACAGTTAATAAACAGTAACAGCAGAGTATGTGATTGTACAAAGTTAATGCAAAAAGGGTCAATGCAGATTGTAAAGGTAGCTATTTGGTTCACTATTTAACTGACTACTTAGTAGTCTTACTGCTTGGGGTGTAGAAGCTGTTGTTTCCAGACTTGTTTCATCGGTAACACTTGCCGTGCAGTAGTAGAGAGAACAGTCTATGACTTGGGTGGCTGGAGTCTTTGACAATTTTTAGGGCCTTTCTCTGACACTGCATGGTATAGAGGTCCTGGATGGCAGGGAGCTCTTTCCCAGTGATGTACTAGTATGTATGCACTACCCTCTCTCGCGCCTTGCGGTCTGATGTCAAGCGTTGATGCCAGTCAAGATGCTTTCAGTGGTGTGGCTGTATAACTTTTTGAGGATCTGAGGGCCCATGCCAAATCTTTTCAGCCTCCTGAGGGGGAAGAGGAGTTGTTGTGCTCTCTTCATGAGTGTTGGTGTGTGTGGACCATGATAGATCCGTAGTGATGAGGACACCGAGGAACTTGAAGCTCTCGACCCGCTCCACTAGCCCCATCGATGTGAATGTGGGCGTGCTCGGCCCTACAGGGGTCCTAAAATTCCAAATCAAATGGAATTTAAATGTTAGCTTAATAGATATTGCGATGTAAGGGCTTAAGATTAATGCAAATCACTCTGAATAAGAGCATCTGCAAATTACTAAAATGCAAATAACATTTTCATATCCATTTAGGGAATGCCACTATATTATTCTATTGATTTCACATTTCCACGGAGGGATTAAAACCGATATTGCAAACATCTTGTAGCTTTGGAAAAGGGAAAATCATTATATACAGTACCAGTCAAAAGTTTGGACACACCTTTTTCTTTGTTTTTACCATTTTCCACATTGTAGAATAATAGTGATGACATCAACACCGTGAAATAACACATGGAATCATGTAGTAACTAAAAAAGTTAAAAGAATACATGGTTGAACCAAGTGGTGTAATTATCAAAATCATAATGTCATGCTATGTAGCCTAACCCATGCTATATAACATTATTTATATTACTGTATTCTGACCATAATGGAGCGACATTATTATTTATTCCCATATTTCCCATATCAACTGTAACACACTCAAAAGGACCGGCTGCATGACCTTATTTATAGCCTGCCTAGTGGGTTTTGTGCAACTATGGCTGATGACAGTGATCAGGAGGAGGCTGTCTAGCTAAAAAATACTGTAACACATGCAGTTGAAGTCAGAAGTTTACATACACTTAGGTTGGAGTCATTAAAACTCGTTTCTCAACCACTCAACAAATTTCTTGTTGACAAACTTTTTGGGGCAAGTCGGTTAGGACATCTACTTTGTGCATGTCACAAGTCATTTTTCTAACAATTGTTTACAGACAGACTATTTCACTTATAACTCACTGTATCACAATTCCAGTGGGTCAGAAGTTTACATACAGTAAGTTGACTGTGCCTTTAAACAGCTTGGAAAATTCCAGAAAATGATGTCATGGCTTTAGAAGCTTCTGATAGGCTAATTGACATAATTTGAGTCAATTGGAGGTGTAGCTGTGGATGTATTTCAAGGCCTACCTTCAAACTCAGTGCCTCTTTGCTTGACATCATGGGAAAATCAAAAGAAATCAGCCAAGACCTCAGAGTCTTGGCCTCACAAGTCTGGTTCATCCTTGGGAGCAATTTCAAAACGCCTGAAGGTGCCACGTTCATCTATAGAAACAATAGTACGCATGTATAAACAACATGGGACCACGCAGCCGTCATCCCGCTCAGGAAGGAGACGTGTTATGTCTCCTTGAGATGAATGTACCTTGGTGCGAAAAGTGCAAATCAATCCCAGAACAACAGCAAAGGACCTTGTGAAGATGCTGGAGGAATCAGGTACAATGGGGACAAAGATGGGGACAAAGACAATGGGGACAAAGATCGTACTTTTTGGAGAAATGTCCTCTGGTCTGATGGAACATAAATGGAACTGTTTGGCCATAATGACCATTGTTATGTTTGTAGGAAAAGGGGGAAGCTTGCAAGCCGAAGAACACCATCCCAACCGTGAAGCACGGGGGTGGCAGCATCATGGTGTGGGGGTGCTTTGCTGCAGGAGGGACTGGTGCACTTCACAAAATAGATGGCATCATGAGGGAGGAAAATTATGTGGATATATTGAAGCAACATCTCAAGACATCAGTCAGGAAGATAAAGCTTGGTCGCAAATGGGTCTTCCAAATGGACAATGACCCCAAGCATACTTCCAAAGTTGTGGCAAAATGGCTTAAGGACAACAAAGTCAAGGTATTGGAGTGCCCATCACAAAGCCCTGACTTCAATACTATAGAACATTTGTGGGCAGAACTGAAAAAGCGTGTGTGAGCAAGGGCCTTACCAACCTGACTCAGTTACACCAGCTCTGTCAGGAGGAAAGGCCCAAAATTCACCCATCTTATTGTGGGAAGCTTGTGGAAGGCTACCCAAAACGTTTGACCGAAGTTAAACAATTTAAAGGCAATGTTACCAATTACTAATTGAGTGTTTGTAAACTTCTGACCCACTGGGAATGTGATGAAAGCTGAAATATATTATTCTCTCTGACATTTCACATTCTTAAAAATAAGTGGTGAACCTAACTGACCTAAGACAGGGAATTATTACTAGGATTAAATGTCAGGAATTGTGAAAAACTGAGTTTAAATGTATTTGGCTAAGGTGTATGTAAACTTCTCACTTCAACTGTATCTTATACCATGGCATTGTTGAATACTAATTTCTGATTGGCTAGAAGGGCATTCTAGAGTGGGCATTACATTTAGATATACAGGACAGTTGGAAAATATTTAAGACACTTCTGAAGCAGTGCACCAAGCAGACCGTACTTACAGCTGCACCATTGAGAGCATCTTGACTGGGTTCTTCACTGCTTGGTATGGCAACAGCACCGCCCTCAATTGCATGGCGCTACAGAGGGTGATGCGGACGAGCCCAGTACTGGGTCCAAGCTCCCTGCCATCCAGGACCTCTATATCAGGCGGCGTGAAAGGAAGGCCCGGAATATTGTTAGACTCCAGCCACCCAAGCCATAGACTGCTCTCTCTGCTTCTGCATGGCAAACGATACTGGTGCATCAAGTCTGACACCAACAGGCTCCTGAACAGTTTCTATCCCCAAGCCATAAGACTGCTAAATAGCAACAACAAAAAATTGCTACATGGAGTGTCTGAGCTGAGCCTTGTATAATACAAAAAAAAATGCTCTGTCTCTAAGCACACTCAAAGGACTCTACACACTCACACAATCTGACACTCCAACACACACATACCATACACAAATGTATACTGACACACAATCTTAATGTATGCTGCTGCTACTCTATTTATCTACATCCTGATAACTAGTCACCTTACCCCTACACATATCTACATCACATATCAATACAGTATGGTATTGGAACTGACCCCGTGTATAGCTTCTTACTTTCTCATGTTTTTATTATTTCTCTGTGATTTTATTCTACGTTGATGTTGTTGGGTTTACCGCTTGCAAGAAAGGCCTTTCACTGTACTTGTGCACGTGACATTAACACTTGAACATTGGACACATTGTAGGGTACCGGTACCAAGTCAATGTGCGGGGGTACAGGTTAGCCGAGATAGTTTGTCCATGTAGGTTGGGGTAAAGATAATAAACAGCGAGTAGCAGCAGTGTAAAAACAAAGGGGCGGGGTGGGGGGTGTCGATGTAAATAGTCCGGCTGGCCATTTGATTAATTGTTCAGCAGTTTTATAGCTTGGGGTTAGAAGCTGTGAAGGAGCCTTTTGGACCTAGACTTGGTGCTCTAGTACAGCTTGCAGTGCGGTAGCAGAGAAAACTGTCTATGACTTGGGTGACTGGAGTCTTTGACAATTTTTGGCCTTCCTCTGACACTGCCTAGTATATAGGTCCTGGATGGCAGGAACCTTGGCCACAGAGATGTATTGGGCCGTACGCACAACCTTCTGTAGCTCCTTACGGTCGGGTGCCGAGCTGATGCCATACCAGGCTGTGATGTAACCGGGTCAGGATGCTCTCAATGGTGCAGCTGTAGAACTTTTTGAGGATCTGAGGAGCCATTCCAAATCTGTTCAGTCTTCTGAGGGGGAAAAGGTGTTGTGGGGCCCTCTTCATGACTGTCTTGGTGTGTTTGGACCATGACAGTTTGTTGGTAATGTGGACACTAAGGAACTTGAAACTCTCTACAAGCTCCACTACAGCCCCGTCGATGTTAATGGGGGCCTGTTCGTCCCTCCTTTTCCTGTAGTCCACGGTCATCTCCTTTGTCTTGCTCACATTGAGGGAGAGGTTGTTGTCCTGGCACCACACAGCCAGGTCTCTGATCTCCTCCCTATAAGCTGTCTCATCGTTGTCGGTGATCAGGCCTACCACTGTTGTGTAGTCAGCAAACTTAATGACGCTGTTGGAGTTGTGCTTGGCCACACAGTCATGGGTGAACAGGGAGTACAGGAAGGCACTAAGCACACAACCCTGAGGGGCACCGGTGTTGAGGGTCAGTGTGGCAGATGTGTTGTTGCCTACCCTTACCACCTGGGGGCAGCCCGTCAGGAAGTCCAGGATCCAATTGCAGAGGGAGGTGTTTAGTCTCAGGGTCCTTAGCTTAGTGATGACCTTTGTGGGCACTATGGTGTTGAACGCTGAGCTAAGGTCTATAAACAACATTTTCACACAGGTGTTCCTTTTGTCCAGTTGGGAAAGGGCAGTTGAGTGCAATTGAGATTGCGGCATCTTTGGATCTATTGGGGTGGTATGCGAATTTGAGTGGCTCTAATATTTCCGGGATGATGGTGTTGATGTGAGCCTTGACCAGCCTTTCAAAGCACTTCATAAATAGATACTTCATAAATAAAGCACTTGGTAAATAGACAACTCCGGAAAAAATGTATGATAACTCTCTTGGTAGATGGTGTGGTCTACAGCTGATACCTCAGGCGAGCAATACCCCGCGACTTTAATATTAGAAATTGTTCACCAGCAGTTATTGACAAATAAACACATACCCCCTCCCCTCGTCTTACCAGACGTAGCTGCTCTGTCCTGCCAATGCACAGAAAACCCAGCCAGCTCTATATTATCCGTGTTGTCGTTCAACCACAACTCTGTGAAATATAAGATATCCTGTCTAGGACTGCAGGCTAGCGGAACCCCTCGCCAACAGCCAATAAAATTGCAGGGCGCCAAATACAAATCAACAGAAATCTCATAAATCAAATTTCTCAAACATACAAGTATTAGGCACCATTTTAAAGATAACATTCTCGTTAATCAAGCCACAGTGTTTGATTTCAAAAATGCTTTACAGCGAAAGCTCCACAAACGATTATGTTAGGTCACCACCAAGTCACAGAAAAACCCAGCCAGAGAAGTCACAAAAAGTACAAATAGAGATAAAATTAATCACTAACATTTGATGATCTTCATCAGATGACACTCATAGGACTTCATGTTACACAATACATGTATGTTTTGTTCAGTAAAGTTCATATTTATATCAAAAAATATTATTTTACATTGGCGTGTTAGATTCAGTAGTTCCAAAACATGCAGTGATATTGCAGAGAGCCACATGAATTCACAGAAATACTCATAATAAATGTTGATGAAAATACAGCTATAAAACATGAAACTTTAGATACACTTCTCCTTAATGCAACCGCTGTGTCAGATTTCGGAAAAAGCATAATCTGAGAACTGCGCTCAGAGCCCAAACAAGCCAGAGAAATGTCCGCCATGTTTGGTAGTCAACATTATTCATAAATAGCATTAGAAATATTAACTTACCTTTGATGAACTTCACCAGAATGCACTCCCAGGAAATCGCAATTCCACAATAAATGCTTGTTGTCAGGTTTTGGCCAAGACTGTTCGGGTTTTTGGTCACTAGATGTCCCCATTGCACCTTTTTTGTACCTTTTGTTTTTCTTGCTCCAATTATTGTTTGCACCTGTAGGTCATTCCCTTGTTAGTATTTAATCCCTGTGTGTTCCTTAGTTCCTTGCTCTGTGTTTGTAAGTTAGCACCCAGCCCCAGCCCAAGCCTTGTTTTATTCAGTGTTTTCTCTTGTTGGATTTTCCAGAGGTTCTCTGGTTTAGTTTTGTGTATTATTTGAGTAGTCTTTTGAGGTTTGTTTTTCCCTGCTGTTTTTTACCACTTTGTGGAGTTTCTTTAGTATTTTGGAGGATTTCCATTTTTGTGCCTTTTGGCTTGATTTTTGGACATTGTGGTTTTAGTTTCTTTGCCTGGAGATTTTGTTCTTTATTAAACCACTATCGCTAGTACTGCTGTGTCTGCCTCATCTTCTGGGTTCTGACGATTATTAGTGACTGTTTCTCGCACCGGGTCCTGACACTTGTTTTGTTCGATAATGTCCATCATTTATGTCCATTTATGTCCAATAGCTTATTTTGTTAGGGCGTTTGGTAGTCAATCCAAAAGCGCGATCTGGTCCATTCGGACGAAACGTTCAAAAAGTTACATTACAGGTTGAAGAAACTTGTCAAACTAAGTATAGAATCAGTCTTTAGGATGTTTTTATCATAAAAGTTCAATAATGTTCCAACCGGAGAATTCCATTGTCTGTAGAGAAGCACTGGAACGAGAGCAACCTCTCAAGTGAAAGCGCATGACTGCGAACGAGGCTGTAGGCAGACCCTTTAGTAAAACATCTCCCATCTGGCCCCCCTTCACATGAGCAGCCTGAAACCACGTTCTGAAAAATAACCCATATCCCACTGTGTATTCGATAGGGGTGAGTTCAAAAACTACAAACCTCAGATTTCTCACTTCCTGTTTGGATTTTTTCTCAGGTTTTTGCCTGCATTGTGAGTTCTGTTATACTCACAGACAAAATTCAAACAGTTTTAGAAACTCCAGTGTGTTTTCTATCCAATACTAATAATAATATGCATATATTAGCATCTGGGACTGAGTAGGAGGCAGTTCACTCTGGGAACGCTATTCATCCAAGGTGAAAATGCTGCCCCCTATCCCAAACAAGATATTACAGTTTTTATGTCCCGTTGGTAGGACAGTCACATCCGTAGATTATCGAGTTTGTTTTCCAGTGATAGCATGTTGGCCAATAGAACCAATGGTAGCTTTGGTAATTTATACCTGAATAGCTTTTAAAAAGTGTATTAATTTATAGTATTATTGTTCTTTATATCTGCATCCATATTTTTCATGCGTTTCTAGTGGATAGACGTTATGGTTCAAGAGAAAATTGCCTAATTATTTTTAAAAGCATTTCATCAACAATGGCATAAATTTCAATGAGGCCTGAGTCTTAACTCTGCAACTGTTCTATCTATTGACTTTTGTTCAGAACTGCCACCAGTTTGGTGCCAAAACATTTACAAGAAAGAAATAATCAAATTCTTAAGAGTATAAAGAAATGTTAAGTATATTTCAAGCTTAAACCCTTATATTAAACACCAATGGTATTCACCAAATTGATGGTTTATATTTAGGATGTTTTACACCTTTTTCAGTCTATTTATTTCATTTTAAAATCATCTTATTTGATTATTTTATATATTTTACATAGAGGGCCAGAGATAATTACATGCACCTGTGAAAAATCTGAAGCACTCAAAAGGGCCACTAGATAAATTACATAAAATCATTAAAAGTTACCCAAATGCTGGTAGTTTACTGGTAAACTTCGAAACCTTCCCTTTGCAACCCTTTGTGTGTCAGACATTAATTTTGTCCATTGGACAAGGTAGTGTGAATGAGAAACGGAGTCAGAATTTCCAGAAAAAAGAGACAGAGATTTTGTGCTTTGTTTTCAAATGAAATGTATCTGTGGTAGGGAGTTTGTCAAAGAGATAAAAGTCTGAAAATAAATAATCCTCAACACTTCATTCGGCTAACCAGCTTGCCCCAGATACCAGGCCCATTGTGTCTGAGTGAGTGATTGTTCGTATGTGTATATACGTGCGTGTGTCATTGTGTGTGTGTGATTGTCTGTGTTTGTGTGTCTCCACGCGTATGTGTGGGTGTCTGTCTGTGATTGTCTATGTGTGCATATGATCTATCTTTCTCTTTGATTCGCTGCTTGAGAGGGTACAGAGTGAACTTTTGTAACCCGTCTGATCTTGCCCCCTCTCTGACCTCTTGCGGGCGGTATGAATATCCTTTGCTAATAACCATGCCTGGCCTGCGATTACCATATTGTATATTTATACTGTATTTATTCCTGTTGATTCAAGTGATCCTCACCGAAAAACACACCCTGTCCTCTCACAAAATATTATATGTTTGTGCCCATCACGTTTGAGGTCTATTTAGGTCCTCTACAGCACCACAATTACACCTGTCCCTCTCCCTTTGCTTGCGGGAAGCTGTTACCATGACATTACATACAGACACTAGTGAAAGTGTACACACCCCTTGCACAGTCGTCACATCTTGATTGTTACCTTTTATGAATTTGGCAAATATTCTATACCTTTTCTTTCACGTTGAAAACATGTAATAGATTGTGTGGGTCTGTAGGGAATATCCAATTTAATCCCTTTTAAGATGACATTTTAAGGCAGTAACATGTGAAGACTGAGCAAGGGGGGTGTAGACTTCCGCTAGGCAGATCGTCATCTTAATCATGGCAGTGTAATGTTTCTGTTTTGTTAGCATATATGTAAGTGCCATAACAAGCCATAAAATAACGCCATATATCTAACAACAGGTGTAAATATATGGGTTATGACAGTATTATGACCATATTGTGACAAGGTATGTCAGCTGTTATGACATATCATGACATGGTTAGGACCATGTCATGACACTGGGTGCCGGTTAAAGTGGTACCTTTAAACCAATAGACGATAAGCATGTGAGTTCATCGATGTGAAAAAAATAAACAAGTTATGATTAACATGAACTAGAAAAGGACATTTACTAAAGTAAGGTGTGCTTGCTAGTCTTGAAGTATTTTGGGGATGTGAAATAGTAGTAGTAGTGGTAGTGGTATGACGGCAGTAGTAATGGTAGTAATAGGGTTTTCATAGGCTATGTGTTAGTTGTAATGAGCTATTTTTGGGTGATTTCTATGTGTGGAGTTATGATAGGTGGTTAAAGTGGGCTAGGCTCGAGTGAGTACTATATCTTCATAAGTGTTGTTAAGCGGTCAAAATGTTTTAGTTTGAACATTCTGAAAGTTTTGTGGCAGTGATTTCAGTTTAGAATCTTGAAGCGTGCATTCCGCTATTGAAATGAATGGGGATACAACACACTTTACGTTTATGAAGTAGGAATGGTAGCAAAAAAAAGCTGTGCTGAAGCCATCTGGCAGGTGACTTCACTGACATTTTCAACATGTCCCTGATTGAGTCTGTAATACCAACATGTTTCAAGCAGACCACCATAGTCCCTGTGCCCAAGAACACGAAGGCAACCTCACTAAATGACTCCAGCCCGTAACACTCACGTCCGTAGCCATGAAGTGCTTTGAAAGGCTGGTCATGGCTCACATCAACACCATAATCTCAGAAACCCTAGACCCACTCCAATTTGCATACCGCCCAAACAGATCCACAGATGATGCCATCTCTATTGCACTCCACACTGCCCTTTCCCACCTGGACAAAAGGAACACCTATGTGAGAATGCTATTCATTGACTACAGCTCAGCATTCAACACCATAGTACCCTCAAAGCTCATCACTAAGCTAAGGATCCTGGGACTAAACACCTCCCTCTGCAACTGGATCCTGGACTTCCTGACAGGCCACCCCCAGGTGGTGAGGGTAGGTAGCAACACATCTGCCACGCTGATCCTCAACAGCGGAGCCCCCCTGGGGTGCGTGCTCAGTCTCCTCCTGTACTCCCTGTTCACCCACGACTGCATGGCCAGGCATGAATCCAACACCATCATTAAGTTTGCAGACGACACAACAGTTGTAGGCCTGATCACCGACAACGGCGAGACAGCTTATAGGGAGGAGGAAAGAGACCTGGCCGGGTGGTGCCAGAATAACAACCTATCCCTCAATGTAACCAAGACTAAGGAGATGATTGTGGACTACAGGAAAAGGAGGACCGAGCACGTCCCCCTTCTCATCGACGGGGCTGTAGTGGAGCAGGTTGAGAGCTTCAAGTTCCTTGGTGTCCACATCACCAACAAACTAGAATGGTCCAAACACACCAAGACAGTCGTGAAGAGGGCACGACAAATAGTATTCCCCCTCAGGAAACTAAAAAGATTTGGCATGGGTCCTGAGATCCTCAAAAGGTTCTACACCTGCAACATCGAGAACATCCTGACGGGTTGCATCACTGCCTGGTACGGCAAATGCTCGGCCTCCGACCGCAAAGCACTGCAGAGGGTAGTGCGTACGGCCCAGTACATCACTGGGGCTAAGCTGCCTGCCATCCAGGACCTCTACACCAGGCGGTGTCAGAGGATGGCCCTAAAAATGGTTAAAGACCCCAGCCACCCCAGTCATAGACTGTTCTCTACTACCGCATGGCAAGGGGTACCGGAGTGCCAAGTCTAGGACAAAAAGGCTTCTCAACAGTTTTTACCCCTAAGCCATAAGACTCCTGAACAGATAATCAAATGGCTACCTGGACTATTTGCATTGTGTGCCCCCTCCCAACCCCTCTTTTATGCTGCTGCTACTCTCTGTTTATCATATATGCATAGTCACTTTAACTATACATTTATGTACATGCTACCTCAATTGGCCAGACCAGCCAGTGCTCCCGCACATTGGCTAACCGAGCTATCTGCATTGTGTCCCGCCACCTGCCACCCACCACCCGACAACCCCTCTTTTATGCTACTGCTACTCTCTGTTCATCATATATGCATAGTCACTTTAACCATATCTACATGCACATACTATCTCAATCAGCCTGACTAACCGGTGGCTGTATGTAGCCTCGCTACTTTTATAGCCTCACTAATGTATATAGCCTCGCTACTGTTATTTTTCACTATCTTTTTACTGTTGTTTTTATTTCTCTACTTACTCTACTTATTGTTCACCTAATACATGTTTTGCACTATTGGTTAGTAAGCATTTCACTGTAAGGTCTACACCTGTTGTATTCGGCGCACGTGACAAATTTGATTTGATCTAAGTTTAGTCCGTCTGCACATGTCAACATTTGTAGCTGAAACGGATCAAGAGCAGTGAGGGAATTGTTTTAAGATTGCCATACCAAGTATCATTTTGCTATTTGCATTTTAATTTTAAGACCCATTTAGGGAGAAGAAAAAAAAGACATGAAAAATTACTTGATGAATTTGGCCTTACTGCTATTAGCCCATAGAAATGTATGGAAAACTGATAGTCAGTATCTGGTGTGACCACCATTTGCCTCATGCAGCACGACACATGTCCTTCGCATAGAGTTGATCAGGCTGTCAATTGTGGCCAATTGTGGCCAGTGGAATGTTGTCCCACTCCTCTTCAATAGCTGTGCAACATTTCTGGATATTGGTGGGAACTGAAACATGCTGTCGTACACGTCGATCCAAAGCATCCCAAACATGTTCAATGGGTGAGATTCCTGGTGACTATGCAGGCCATGGATGAACTGGAACATTTTCAGCTTCCAGTTCCTTGCAATATGGGGCAGTGTATTATCATGCTGAAATATGAGGTGATGGCGGCAGATGAATGGTACGACAATGGGCCTCAGGATCTCATCACGGTATCTCTGAGTTTTCAAATTGCCATCAGTAAAATAAAATTGTGTTCGTTGTCTGTAGCTTATGCCTGCCTATACCATAACCCCGCCGACACCATGGGGCAAGGCATTGACATCAGCAAACCGCTTACCCACAAGTCACCATACATACTGTCTGCCATCTGACCGGTTCAGTTGAAACCAGGATTCATCCATGAAGAGCACACTTTTCCAGCCTGCCAGTTTCCATCGAAGGTGAGCATTTGACCACTGAAGTCGGTTATGACGTTGTACTGCAGTCAAGTCAAGACCCTGGTGAGGACGACAAGAATGCAGCTGAGCTTCCCTGAGACAGTTTCTGTCAGTTTGTGCAGAAATTCTTTGGTTATGTAACCCACAGTTTCATCAGCTGTCCGAGTGGCTCGTCAAAGATGATCCCGCAGGTGAAGAAGACGGATGTGGAGGTCTTGGGCTGGCACGGTTACACGTGGTCTGCGGTTGTGAGGCCGGTTGGACGTACTGCCAAATTCTCTAAAATGAAGTGGAAGGCAGCTTATGGTAAAGAAATTAACATTCAATTCTCTGGCAACAGCTCTGGTCGACATTCCTGCAATCAGCACGCCAATTGCACGCTCCGTCAAACTTGAGACATCTGTGGCATTGTGTTGTGTGACAAAACCGCACATTTTTATAGTGGCCTTGTATTGTTCCCAGCACAAAGTGCACCTGTGCAAAGTGCACCTGTGCATATGGAACATTTCTGCAATATTTGATTTCAGCTCATGGGACAAACACTTTACACGTTGTTTGTATTTCTGTTCAGTAGAACCCTTGGGTTCCATATAGGGTTCTATATGGATCCAATTGAGGTTATTTATAGAACCTTAAATGGGTGCTATATGTGATGCAAGCATAGAACCATTTTTGGTTCTATCCAGAACCTTTTTTCTAAGAGTGTAGCAGAAATATGTTGTCATTTATTCACAAGTGCGTTCACACGTGTGTTGACATGTTCACTTGTTCAACAAGGCAGGAATATGTGAATGTGTAAATGTGCCGAAAAAAAAAACCTGTCTCCGTTGACAGTCCATATTAATTCAATGCCGTTTCTTAGGCGGCCAGTTATACATTAGGTGACTTGGTGAGACGTATCAGTAGCTATGTTAGGCTAAATTTGATCGCATTTCACCTCTCATACACACACACACACACGCAGTATTTCTCTCTCTAACACATATGGACACACACACACATATTACAACTCATGTTACAACTCATGTTGCAACTCATCAAAAGTGACAGAAACACACCGTAAATAATTAGGGGATGGTTTCAAACCATTGTTCCATAATGAGAATTTGGTTCTCAATGGAAATCCGACGTCACTCTTCCCCACAGAGAGACATAATACCTTTGCCCGTTAATTATGAGTTAATGAAATACAAACTCGCCCTAGGTGATATTTAACTGGCAGCCAGTCGTACAATAGATGAAAGTCCTCTTACATGTATATATGCCTCACACTACAATGAATTACACACTAATTGCCAATTTACCAGTGGCTCAATAGCCAGGATAAGGTGTCTCAGTGTCCCTATTAATTGTCCCTGTCCATTTTTTTACCACCAAGATTAATTTCTGTAAAGGCCAGCCTTTTAAAAAGCGTGAGGCTTGCAAATCAAGTGATGTGATTTAGGGGGGAAAAGTGCTGGTCTTGAAATTTTCTGAAAAGGGCTGCTGGGGAGAAATGGGCATGCGTGTTTGGGGGGAGGGGTAGAATGAAAAAAAATGTTTAGAGTCACCGCGGCTGAAAGAAGAGATCAGTCAAGTCACCGCGTAGATCTGTCTTTCGGGAGCATTTATATTTAACACGCTCCCATTAAAACAGATGTGCCTGAGTTAAGCCCACAATATTTATGGTTTATGCATCGGTCCACTCAGTTCTGACCCTTCCATGTTGATTCTATTACTGTGGTGAAGGGATACTACGTGTCCAGTCAATCTCTCCAAGGAAGAGATAGCCTGAGATCAGATAAAGACATAAAACGTTCTGCCTAGAAGGAAAAACGAGTGTGTTAAAAACCAGTGAACTTAGAAAAACTACTCATAAATGACTCACTTCTAGTATTGTGTGGACACATCCATTGGACTTCATAGCTTCACCTCGATCAGTCTCAGGATCAGTAAGCAAGGCGAGACTATGCCACAACTAGTGACTTTGGAGGCATTACTGCTCTTATTATTCAATGTCCTCCTTATTCCAGGTCGAGAACTCTGGTCAGCCTCCCCATGAGATGTCCCCGAACTTCAATAGTCACAGCGTAGAGTGGAGACAGAGGCACCAAAAGGTCCCATCCTTTCCGTAGAGGTAGAAACCAGACAGCTGCTCACCCGCACCACACTGCAGTTGTTACCTAACGGCGAAAACTTTAGAAAAGTACCAGACTTACTTTTACAGTAATTAACAGAGAAGCAGAGGAAGGATGGGGGACTCATAATATCCCAATAAGTGTCCTAGCACTGGACGGGGTGAGTCAGTCTACTTAATTAGTTTAGTTATATTTCCCCTTCTCCCTTTTGCGAGTCATTCATGTCGACATGGAAAATGTTTCTCTCATTTGAATGGGTAAATAATGGAAGTGAAGTGACATTCGTGTGGTGAGCCAAGTCACAAATGTGACGCTGCGGGAAGGGGGCAATTAACAGGATCTGACAATCCAGATGTACAGACACAATTACACACACCTATATACACACACACACACACATACATATATGCACTCACATACAAAACACACCTCACTTCGGTTTCAATTGCTACTTTGTCACCCTGGCTTAAGATCAGGGGGTAGAAAAAATGTAAAATGTTAGCTTTTTATTGAGACATAGTTAAGACATGGATGCTTTAACATAAGGTGTCAACGCTTTAACAGTGCAAAAGGCTCAAGCCCCATCAATGTCGGTAAATATAGTTTTTCAAGTTTTGAGTCAAATCAACGTGCACCCTGGTGGTCACATTGTTCAGAGTTTGAAAATGAGGTGCCTTATTGTTTGGAAGCCTCTCACCCCCAAAATGAAGCATGATAATTAATCAAAGCGGATTACGCAGCTCATCAGAGGAACATTGGAGAGTTGAATAAGCAAAGCCTTATCTGAATAAAGAGCAAGTGTCTGAAACTGACTGATTAGAAAAATTCTCACTTTCCTTCTTGAAATCCTCCAGAAGAAACAATATCTTATCTAAAACAAGCACCTGCCCTTGATCCTCTTCCACAAGTTCATTACAGTAAGGCTGATTGCTTTTGTTGATGGCAAAATGTACTTTCTTACACTAAGTTATATTTATAGAAGTGAAAATGTGTTTTTGATTTTATATGCAACTGCTTCTATGGCTAGATTTAAAGCCAAGATGGGATATCTATCTTCTTTAGTTGTTTTACACGCAAAAAAATCCATTACTGCCCTCGTCATAGCCTCTTTTTGTTAGTAGCTACTACAGTGATTACAGTTTGCTTTAATCAACATCATCCAACCTAAATTATCTTTGGTTAATCTTCTGTTCATATTGTCCATTTGTTGTTTATTCAAGATAGAGAACACCCTTCCCCAAAATTAATAACCTTAGAAATTAAACACAACTGAAAATCGTAGGATCTTTATTTGTATTTATTTAATCAGCCTTAATACTGCAGACAGAACATAGAATCTATCAATGTAATTGTTTGCATCATTTCTAATCTCCAATCCCGCTCATTATTATTTATTTTTCTTTATACTGCCCCCTACCATCCCTACCCTGATTAGAGTAAACCAGCAGACAACAATACTTCTACTGCTACGTACAGCTATTTTCGCTTATATCTACGGTACCTGTAGTTAAATAATTATACATGCATTCCTAATTTCCTCAAGTGCTGGATTTTCACCCACAGCGGCCAATCCACCATTCATTCTGATCTTAACTCCAACCATCCGATGTCCACAGAAGAACCCATCTTTCCCAGTATAATGCCATTTTGCTATTTCCTTTTGCAATACCTCCCTCTATTTTACACCCCTGAGTCAATACTTTGCAGAAGCACCTTTGGCAGCGATTACAGCTGTGAGTCTTTCTGGGTAAGTCTCTAAGAGCTTTTCACACCTGGATTGTGCAACCTTTGCCCATTATTCTTTTCAAACTTCTTCAAGCTCTGTCAAATTGGTTCTTGCTCATTGGTAGACAACCATTTTCAGGTCTAGCGATTGTCAAGTAGATTTAAGTCAAACTGTAACTTGGCCACTCAGGAACATTCATTTGTAAGCAACTCCGGGGTAGATTGGCCTTGTGTTTTAGGTTATTGTCCTGCTGATAGATCTCCCAGTGTGTGGTGGAAAGCAGACTGAACCAGGTTTTCCTTGGGGATTTTGCCAGTGCTTAGCTCCATTCCGTAATTTTTTTTATCCTAAAACTCACCAGTCCTTAATGATTACAAGCATACCCATAAACTGATGCAGCCACCACTAAGCTTGAAAATATGGAGAGTGGTACTCAGCAATGTAATGTGTTGTATTGGATTTGCCCCACACATAACGCTTCGGCACATTTTTTGTAGTGTTACTTTATTGCCTTGCTGCAAACGTTTAAAAATCTTTGGTCGCGTTTCTGTATTGAAGCTTTTGGAAAAACAATTTTTGCCCTTCTCCGTCCAATTTGCTCAGTTTTTTTTGGATAAATGAAACCTGAACTTTCCTGAATAAGTTCCTTCAACTCCTTTTGTTTTGCGACTAGATTATTCAGTGCTTCTGTATTATATGTATCTAAACCATTGATGTGTAATGTTAGATTTTCTATTTCTGCTCTAAGTCTTTTCTCCGTTGACAGATACCGTTTTTGTTTTTGGGATGAAAATTCAATTGAACGACTTCTAAAGGCACACTTAAAGGTATCCCATATGATAAGTCGGTCCGCTGAACCTGTACTGTGCAAGAAGAAGTCTGTTTTGAATTCCTTCGTTTTTTCTCCGAAAATAATGGTCAGTCAATATACCCCGGGTTAAATTTCCAATATACCTTTGTCACGCCCTGACCTTAGAGATCCTTATTATTCTCTATGTTTGGTTAGGTCAGGGTGTGACTCGGGTGGGAAAGTCTATGTTTTCTATTTCTTTGTTTTTGGCCGAGTGTGGTTCCAATCAGAGGCAGCTGTCTATCGTTGTCTCTGATTGGGTATCATATATAAGTTGTCATTTTCCTTTTGGGTTTTGTTGGGATCTTGTTTTCTGTGTAGTTTCTTAGCCTTAAAGAACTGTGCGCTTTCGTTTTTTGACTTTGTTATTTTGTTTGGTGTCATCAATAAAAAGACGATGTATGCCTACCACGCTGCGCCTTGGTCCACTCTTCCTTCCACCAACGAGAGTCGTTACAACCTTTGGAAAGTATGTCATAGTTACATGGAGCCTCAATCCATACTTTGTTTCACTCTTGGCATTGTGAAAAGGATAGCAAAAAATAATAATGTTACTGGCTTGATTAAGCCTCCACCAAGTATATCTTACGAGGTCTGTATTTTTAAGCTCCCAAATATTTGTCAATTCCAATATGTCCATAATATCTGACTGACCACATTGATTCAGTCTTATGTAGCAACATTTGAAATAGTTTTTTTTTTTTACATTGGATAAAAGCAGAGACACAGAGCTGTGAAATGGTATATCATACACTGCATTTGAGGAAAAATGGCCAAGTTTGAAAGTTGATAAACTTGTATCCTCACTTTTGAGACAATGGCCTTATAAATGTTCTGGTACCTACTTAAGAGCTCTTTGTCTATACCCATTCAGATTCGTTCACACCCTCTTAAGCTTTAGCCCCCCACCCAAACTCTGACAATTTTACTCACCCTAGCAGAGCTGGTTAGGCTGTTTTCATGTTATCCAGAGCGTTGGTGACTAACTGTGCTGCTGACAACAATTTAATTATGTTTTTTTGCCAACATTTTCTGACACCGGCCATATTCAACGGATGTTGATCATTCTTAAATTCATCAGTTATTCTGCGCCCTGGCACACTCAGACGAGAGTGCTCTGAAAATGGAGTAGATGGACATTCTTAAATTAATCAGTTATTCTGCGCCATGGCACACTCAGACGAGAGTGCTCTGAAAATGGAGTAGATGGCCAGACTGAATTTACGAATGCACCCGAAATGGTTGCTTGTTAAGACATAAAAACAGTGAACCCTAATGCCTACTCATGACGTTACAACCCGGCATGGATCTGCAGGTAGCTAACCAACCAGGTTCAATTGTAGCTAGCTAACATTAGGCTATAACTAAGCAAATAGCGAGCCAAATAAAATAAAATTGTATTGATCACATACACGTGATTAGCAGATGTTATTGTGGGTGTAGCAAAATGCTTGTGCTTCTAGCTCTGACCGTGCAGTAAAATCTAACAAATTACACAACATATCCAATACACAAAAATCTAAGTAGGAATGAATTAGACTATATACATATAGATGAATGATGTCAGAGCGGAACGGAATGAGATACAGTAGAATAGTATAGAAAACAGTATATAGGTATGAGATGAGTAATGCAAGATATGTAAGCATTATTAGGTGAATGGGATACCGTAGAATAGTATAGAAAACAGTATCCACACATGAGAAGAGTAATGCAAGATATGTAAACATTATTAAGTGACTAAGATACCATAGAATACAGTAATGCAAGATATGTAAACATTATTAAAGTGACTAGTGTTCCATTCCTTAAAGTGGCCAGTGATTCATAGTCTATGCCTATAGGCAGCAGCCTCTAATGTGCTAGTGATGGCTGGTTAACAGTCTGATGGCCGTGAGATGTTTTACAGTCTCTCGGTCTCAGCTTTGAAGTACCTGTAATGACTGCCTTCTGGATGATAGCGGTGTGAACTGGCAGTGGCTCTGGTAGTTGATGTCCTTGATGATGTTTTTGGCCTTCTTGTGACATCGGGTACTGTAGGTGTCTTGGAGAGTGGGTAGTTTGCCCCCGGTAATGCGTAGGGCAGACCACACCACCCTGTGGTTGCAGGTGGTGCAGCTGTCGTACCAGGCAGAGATACAACCGGGCAGGATGCCCTTAATTGTGCATCTGTAAAAATGTGAGGGTTTTAGGTGACAAGACAAATTTATTTAGCCTCCTGAGATTGAAGAGGCTCTGTTGTGGCTTCTTCACCACACTGTCTGTGTGGGTGGTCCATTTCAGTTTGTCAGAGATGTGTACGCCAAGGAACTTGAAGCTTTCCACTTTCTCCACTGCAGTCCAGTCGATGTAGATATGGGGGTGCACCCTCTGCTGTTTCCTGAAGTCCACAATCATCTCCTTTGTTTTACTGACATTAAGTGAGATGTTGTTTACCAGGCACCACACTCCCAGAGCCCTCACCCCCTCCCTGTAGGCTGTCTCATCATTGTTGTAAATCAAGCCTACTACTGTTGTGTCGTCTGCAAACTTGATGATTGAGTTGGAGGCGTGCTTGGCCATGCAGTTATGGGTGAACAGGGAGTACAGGAGGAGGATGAGCACGCACTCTTGTGAGACCCAATGTTAAAGATCAGCAGAGTGGAGGTGATGTTTCCTACCTTTACCACCTGGGGGCGGCCCGTCAGGAAATCCAGGACTCAGTTGTATAGGGTGGGGTTCAGACCCAGGGCCTCGAGCTTAATGATGAGTTTGGAGGGTACTATGGTGTGAATGCTGAGCTATAGTCAATAAACAGCATTATTACATAGGTATTCTTCTTGTCCAGATGGGATAGGGCAGTGTGCAGAGTGATGGCGATTGCATCATCTGTGGATCTATTGGGGTGGTAAGCAAATTGAAGTGGGTTTAGGATGGCAGGTAAGGTAGAGGTGATATGATCCTTGACTAGTCTCTCAAAGCACTTCATGATAACAGAGGTGAGTGCTACGGGGCGATAGTCATTAAGTTCAGTAACTTTTGCATTCTTGGGTACAGGAACAACGGTGGCCTCTTGAAGCATGTGGGGACAGCAGACTGGGATAGGGTGAGATTGAATATGTCTGTAAACACAACAGCCAGCTGGCCTGCGCATGCTCTGAGGACACGGCTAGGGATGTCGTCTGAACCTGCAGCCTTGCGAGGGTTAACCTGATGAGGACAGGGGGTGCTATTTTCACTTTTGGGGAAAATTGTATGATATTTAAACGGCCTCGTAATCATTTCTTGCTCTTACAATACGCATATTATTATTACTATTGGATAGAAAACACTCTCTAGTTTCTAAAACCGTTTGAATTATTTCTCTAAGTGAAACAGAACTCTTTTTACAGACCATTTCCTATCCGGAAGTGAGATTTCCAAAAGCGAAGTCTCTCTTCAAGAGCTTGTCTATAAAAGGGCATGTCACTTATGACTGTAGAAACACGTCATACACCTTCCCCTGGGTGTCATGCGGAAGTGAGAGCAGAAATGACTTGATTATCTCGTTCAGGGATTGTATACAACCTCTTGGAGTGAGAAGTGCGCACTTTATTTTTTTTGGAAGGCGCGAAGTTGGATCTGGAGTCGCCTCCTGGAAAACCGTCGTTATAGGTGAATATGATCTCTGGCTTCGATTTTATTTGATACATGTCACAATATCATCCTAAAGTATGTTTTTTCAATATAGTTTAATTATATTATTGAAATGTATTCTGGACTTTAGACGTGATGCGACGCAAGAATTTTGTCAAGACGGGGAGGTTAGCACAGCACGGCCAGTGTGCTTGCTAATTCAAGAGGGAAATCGTTCGTTCTGGTTCCAAATAAAGACGGTTCTGAACAAAGGACCCCTTGGAGAACATTCTGATGGAAGATCAACAAAGATAAGGACCCAATTTGGGATACTATTTCATATATCTGTCGAACTGTGCTATCGCTAGCGTTTGACTAGAATCAATGCTGCTGTGTGTTAGCTATTGTAGTAAGCTAATATAACGATATATTGTGTTTTCGCTGTAAAACACTTCAAAAATCGGAAATATTGGCTGTATTCACAAGATCTTTGTCTTTCATTAGCTATCCACCATATATTTTTCTGAAATGTTTTATGATGAGTAATTAGGTAGTTGACGTTGGTGTCTGTATTTACTCTGGCTACTCCCATGCGATTTCTGACTGTAGCTATGATGGTAGCTATGATGGTAGCAGTAATGTAAAACTGATTTATAGCTAAAATATGCACATTTTTCAAACAAAACATAGATTTATTGTGTAACATGTTATAGGACTGTCATCTGAGGTAGTTTTTTCTAGGTTATTTAGGTTGGTTCTAGGTTAGTTAGGTTGGCTTGTGCATGCTACCTGCATGCTACCGTTGCTGTGAAAAACTGTCTGTCTGTCTTTTGTATTTGGTGGTGAGCTAACATAAGTATATGTGGTGTTTTCTCTGTAAAACATTTTAAAAATCGGACATGTTGGCTGAATTCACAAGATGTTTATCTTTCAAATGCTGTATTGGACTTGTTAATGTGTGAAAGTTAAATATTTCAATTTATTTTTTTTGAATTTGCCGCTCTTCCTTTTCAGTGGAATGTGGGAGGAGCGGAACTCCTGGCCCAGACAGGTTAACACATTTAAATGTTTTACTCACGTCGGACACGGCGAAGGAGAGACCCCAGTCCTTGGTAGTGGGCCGTGTAGGTGGCACAGTGTTATCCTCAAAGCGTGAGCAGAATGTGTTTAGCTTGTCCAGAAGCGATACGTCGGTCTTGGCGACGCGGCTGGTTTTCCTTTTGTAGTCCGTGGTTGTCTGAAGACCCTGCCACATACGTCTTGTGTCTGAGCCGTTGAATTGCGACTCCAGTCTTGGGTACTACATATCCTACACACTTCCTTATTAAATCAGCCACCGTATTCATGTATGCGTCTAGATTATTTTCCATGCTACACGGAACATATCCCTGTCCACGTGATCAAAACAATCCTGAAGCGTGGATTCCGATTGGTCAGACCAGCGTTGAATCGTAAGAAGCACGGGCACCTCCTGTCCTATAGGCAGAAACTCAAACAGGAGGTGCCCGTGCTTCTTACGATTCAACGCTGGTCTGACCAATCGGAATTGCAAGATGGACTCGTGGTCAGATTTAGCTGAAAGGAGGGCAGGGGAGGGCCTTGTAAGCGTTTCGGAAGTTTGAATAGCAATGGTCGAGAGTCTTAGTAGGGCGAGTAGGACAGTCAATATGTTGAAAGAATTTTGGCAGCCTAGTCCTCAGATTGTCTTTGTTAAAATTCCCCAGCTACAATAAATGCAGCTACAGGATATGTGGTTTCCAGGTTGCATAAAGTCCAGTGAAGTTTTTTGAGGGCCGTTGAGGTTTCGACTTGAGGTGGGATGTAAACGACCGTGGCGATGACGGAAGAGAATTATCTTGGGAGATAATATGGTTGGCATTTAATTGTGAGGTATTCTAGATCGGGTGAGCAAAATGACTTGAGTTCCTGTATGTTCCTAGAATTACACCATGAGCCGTTAATCAAGAAACACAGCCCTTCTGCTTCCCGGAGAGATATTTATTCCTGTCTGCGCAATGTACTGAGAGTCCTGCCTGCTTTACTGACTCTGATAAAGTATCCCGAGAGAGCCATATTTCCGTGAAACAAAGTATGTTTGTCACGTTCGTCATAACGAGGAGACCAAGGCGCAGCGTGAGATGAATACATTCTTCTTTATTTAAACGAAGAACACCAAACTAACTAACAAAAATAACAAAACGAACGTGACGCTATAAACACGAGTGCTGACATGCAACTACAAATAGACAATAACCCACAACCTAAATAGGATCCCCAATCAGAGACAACGATAAACAGCTGTCTCTGATTGGGAACCAATTCAGGCCACCATAGACCTACATTTACCTAGAAAATTCCAAAACGCCATAGATATACCAAAACCCCTAGACAAGACTAAAACACTCATACCACCCTCGTCACACCCTGACCTAACCAAAATAATATAGAAAACAAAGATAACTAAGGTCAGGGCGTGACAATGTTACAGGCCCCGATGTCTCTCTGGAAAGAAATCCTTGCTCGAAGCTCATCAACTTTGTTATCCAAAGACTGAACATTAACCAGTAATATACTTGGAAGTGGTGGGTGGTGTGTGTGCCTCCAAAGTCGAATCAGCAGGCCGCCTCGAGTACCTCTCCTCCGCAGATTATGTTTTGAGTCGGCCTCTGGAATAAATTAGATTATTCTGGGGAGAGTGAACAAAGGATCTGCTCCAGGGAAGTCGTATTGCTGGTCATAATGCTGGTAGTTCTGGTGAGTTACCGCCGCTCTAAAATCCAATAGTTCTTCCCGGCTGTATGTAATGACAGAAAACATTTCCTGAGCTAATATTGTAAAAAATAGTACATAAAAAAAACAAAATACTGCAAAGTTTTCTAAGAGCTAGTTGCAATGCTGCCTTCTCTGTCGGCGCCATCTTCTTATTTCTAATGCTAGCTAGCTAACAGTACACTTTAACTGGAAATGAAAATACTTTGTCAAAATTAGAAATGTTTAATATCTGAAAATGTAGCTAGCTAGACTATCTTACCCGTCCGTATACATCATAGATCGTAGGTTGCCCTTAGTTTTAAGATGTAATCTGGAGACAGGTGTTTTCTTCATCTCCTTAGTTATCCTTCTCGATTTCCACTGATTTCAAAACTCAGTCCTCCAGAAAGTGGAGAGCAACACATATGCAGTTGTACTACACGATACATAAAAAAAGCTGCGTTAGACATGACAAGCTCAAATAGACAGAAGTGTGCTATATGGCAGACCAATCCAAACTCATGTCACGCCCTGACCGTAGAGAGCCTTTTATTCTCAAATTGGGTTAGGTCGGGGGGTGACAAGGGTGGGTACTCTAGTTTTGTTATTTCTATGTTGGCCTGGTATGGTTCCCAATCAGAGGCAGCTGTCTACCGTTGTCTCTGATTGGGGATCATATTTAGGCAGCCTTTTCCCACTGGGTTTTTGTGGGATCTTGTTTGTGTATAGTTGCCTTGAGCACTGCATAGCTTCACGTTCGTTTTGTTCTTTATTGTTTTTTGCCGGTTCACGTAATGAAGATGATGAACCCAAACATTGCTGCATTTTGGTCCGATTCGTACAACAACGTTAATGACAACTCATCTCTTGGCATGTCCAGCCCACTCATCATCTCAACCAATCATGGCTAGTGGGAAGGTTGCTGACTTTTTCTTTGGCTAAAACAACTAGGCTGATAATTTAAAATAATGTCTGTGAGTATAACAGAACTGATATGGCAGGTTAGTGCTTCGGAGAAGGTATCACAATTAATGGATTAATGACAGTGCAGCCATGCATGTAGAAGTATAATGCTTTAGGTTCACTGACTGATGAGATCCATTACTCTTAAAATTAAGTTTAATGTTCTTTTGAGCAGCGGGTATTTCAGCCTGATGTGTGTGTGTCAATGTTTGTGTGTGCCTGCATGATTGTAAGAGTTTCTGTGCAGGGCCATGCACAGACCTTTCAGAGGGCAGGTCCTAGAAATAAGCTATTAACAGTTTATTCATATTTACAGATGGAATACAAGTTTGTTATTAATACAACCGCTGTGTTAGATTTCAAAAAGGCTTTACGGAGAAAGCACACTTTGCGATTATGTTAGGTCAGCACCTAGCCACAAACACCCATACATCCATTTCCAGCCAAGGAGAGTGTCACAAAAGTCAGAAATAGCATTAAAATAAATCACTTACCTTTGATGATCTTCATCTGGTGGCACTCCCAGGTCTCCATGTTAGACAATAAATGTTTGTTTTGTTCGATAGTGTCCCTCTTTATGACCAAATACCTCCTTTTTGTTCGCGCGTTTTGTCCAGTAATCCGAATGCTTAAGGCGCATGCACTAATTCCAGACGAAAAGTTTTTAAAAAGTACAATAAAAGTTAGTAGAACATGCCAAACGATGTTTAAAATCAATCCTCCGGTTGTTTTTGTCATAAATAATCAATAATATTTCAACCGGAAAAAAGCTTCATCAATAGGAAAGGAGAAACAAGAAAGGCGCGTTCCCGATCAGGCGCATGGCTGATGAATGGAAATTTCCACTGGCCACTGATTGAAAGTGCTGTATCTCCCTCATTTTTTAGAGTAAAAGCCTGAAACAATGCCTAAAGACTGGCGACGTGTAGAGGAAGCCACAGAGCTCGTGAACTGGGTCCTAAGTCTTTGTATGGTGGATAGGCTTTCAATGGAAAAACAGCCTTTCAAAAGAACAGTACTTCCTGGTTGGATTTTCCTTGGGTTTTCACCTACCATATCAGTTCTGTTATACTCACAGACATTATTTTAACAGTTTCGGGAACCTTTAGAGTGTTTTCTATCCAATCTACTAATTATATGCATATCCTATCTTCTGGGCCTGAGTAGCAGGCAGTTTAATTTGGGCACACTTTTCATCCAAAATTCTGAATGCTGCCACCTACCCTAGTGAAGTTAAATAAGATGTGTTATGAAGGAGATGTTTATACATATAAAACAGAAAAAAATATTGTGTAGCTACAATAATACTAAATCCAATATATATTGCCCAATCAGGACTAAATGAGACATTCATTTAAAAAATACATCTGTTTATTTTAGTTTTTTTGTCAGTATTTGTAATTCCCGACAGTAGAATGGTCTGGGTTGCTGCAAGTTCAGCTTCCATACCCATTCGCAACTGCTGCGGAGTGAACGTCATTACTGTGTGTCAATGCTATGTGCAGCCATATGGTTATCCTTTTTAGATAAAACTATACTAAATATATTCACGTCACCAAATAGTTGATTAAAACACACTGTTTTGCAATGAAGGTCTACAGTAGCCTCAACAGCACTCTGTAGGGTAGCACCATGGTGTAGCCGGAGGACAGCTAACTTCCGTTCTCCTCTTGGTACATTGACTTCAGTACAAAACCTAGGAGGCTCTTGGTTCTTTCCCCCTTCCATAGACATACACAGTAATTATGACAACTTCCGGAGGACGTCCTCTAAGCTATCAGAGCTCTTGCAGCATGAACTGACATGTCCATCCAATCAGAGAATGAATCTAGTACTGAAAGCATAAGCTACAGCTAGATAGTACTGCAGTGCATAACATTGTGAGTAGTTGACTCAAAGAGAAAGACAATAATTGAACAGTTTTCAAAAAATGAGAAGCAAGAGAGAGAGTCATTCTTTTTGTTTCAATTACTTAGCTAGCAAATGCAGCTGGCTAGTTTAGTTACTCAATTACACTGCTCGAGCAGAGGGATGCTATGTTAGCTAGCTGGTTATGACTATCCAACACAACACTGGAACTCTTCCAAGTCAAGGTAAGCTTTTAGTTGTATTAATTTATTTCCCCCGGACCCACCGGTGTAACCGCTTGCTGACAATACACTGTAACATTACTGCATGATTGTAGCGGGCTTACTAACGCATTAGTTCTATTTGATATGTTGACTAGGATGTTACTTTAGCTGATATGGGGATAACAATGTACGCTGTGTGTCGCGGTTATAACATGGTTTGTGCTTGGAAAAGTTTTTTCGCCTGGTCACATACAGCTGATGTTTTATTCATTGAAGTCCACAAATGAAGTCAAAAGGTGAGAGGAGGAGAGTGCATAGAGTCCATAATGAATATAACAAGGCCGCTACGAAAGTGAGCTGTTTTTACGTGTGAATAGTGGTGTATTCATTCCGCCGATCCTGTTGAAAAAAACTTTTCTGAAACAGAAGCAAACGAAATTGGGATAAAAACACCTGAATTTGTCCGATAGAAACTCTCGTTTGCAACTGTTGGACTAATGATTACATCCTAGATATGCTAGATGCAGGTAAGTGTGTGCAATGCGGTTGTCACGTTCATTGAAAGGATCGGACCAAGGCGCAGCGGCCGTAGAGTTCCACATTCTTCAATAGTGAAACAACAAAGAATTTAACAAACGTGCAGTATTGCAGAGCACAAAGCAACTATACAAAAAAACAAGATCCCACAACACAAATGAGGAAAATGGCTGCCTAAATATTTACATTTACATTACATTTAAGTCATTTAGCAGACGCTCTTATCCAGAGCGACTTACAAATTGGTGCATTCACCTTATGATATCCAGTGGAACAACCACTTTACAATAGTGCATCTAACTCTTTTAAGGGGGGGGGGGGGGGTTAGAAGGATTACTTTATCCTATCCTAGGTATTCCTTAAAGAGGTGGGGTTTCAGGTGTCTCCGGAAGGTGGTGATTGACTCCGCTGACCTGGCGTCGTGAGGGAGTTTGTTCCACCATTGGGGTGCCAGAGCAGCGAACAGTTTTGACTGGGCTGAGCGGGAACTGTACTTCCTCAGAGGTAGGGAGGCGAGCAGGCCAGAGGTGGATGAACGCAGTGCCCTTGTTTGGGTGTAGGGCCTGATCAGAGCCTGAAGGTACGGAGGTGCCGTTCCCCTCACAGCTCCGTAGGCAAGCACCATGGTCTTGTAGCGGATGCGAGCTTCAACTGGAAGCCAGTGGAGAGAGCGGAGGAGCGGGGTGACGTGAGAGAACTTGGGAAAGTTGAACACCAGACGGGCTGCGGCGTTCTGGATGAGTTGTAGGGGTTTAATGGCACAGGCAGGGAGCCCAGCCAACAGCGAGTTGCAGTAATCCAGACGGGAGATGACAAGTGCCTGGATTAGGACCTGCGCCGCTTCCTGCGTGAGGCAGGGTCGTACTCTGCGAATGTTGTAGAGCATGAACCTACAGGAACGGGTCACCGCCTTGATGTTAGTTGAGAACGACAGGGTGTTGTCCAGGATCACGCCAAGGTTCTTAGCACTCTGGGAGGAGGACACAATGGAGTTGTCAACCGTGATGGCGAGATCATGGAACGGGCAGTCCTTCCCCGGGAGGAAGAGCAGCTCCGTCTTGCCGAGGTTCAGCTTGAGGTGGTGATCCGTCATCCACACTGATATGTCTGCCAGACATGCAGAGATGCGATTCACCACCTGGTTATCAGAGGGGGGAAAGGAGAAGATTAATTGTGTGTCGTCTGCATAGCAATGATAGGAGAGACCATGTGAGGATATGACAGAGCCAAGTGACTTGGTGTATAGCGAGAATAGGAGAGGGCCTAGAACAGAGCCCTGGGGGACACCAGTGGTGAGAGCACGTGGTGCGGAGACAGATTCTCGCCACGCCACCTGGTAGGAGCGACCTGTCAGGTAGGACGCAATCCAAGAGTGGGCCGCGCCGGAGATGCCCAGCTCGGAGAGGGTGGAGAGGAGGATCTGATGGTTCACAGTATCAAAGGCAGCCGATAGGTCTAGAAGGATGAGAGCAGAGGAGAGAGAGTTAGCTTTAGCAGTGCGGAGCGCCTCCGTGACACAGAGAAGATATGATATATAAGATATGATATGATATATATAAGATATGATAAGATATGATATATAAGATATATAAATATGATCCCCAATCAGAGACAATGATAAACAGCTGTCTCTGATTGGGAACCATATCAGGCCAACATAGACATACAAAAATAAAAGATAATCGACACATGATGATACCGTGTTGTCCACATTGGTAACACATATTTGTGACTTGTTTCAGGAAGCTTGGCGTTTGTCGCGCGTCATTACTTCACAGGAGAGCCACTTGAATCTTTTTTTTATCAAAATGCATTTTGTTAACTTTCATGTGCCTTAACCTCTACAGGATTATTCCTCAACTGTAGTGTATGATATACTATGTTCTACCTCTGAGTCTACTTTTATCCAAATGCAAAAAACACAATTTCAAATTTTGCTACTTAAGACCGACATCACATTTTTCAATTCCCACAGTAAATACATTTTACTGTTGTCATGCCTTAAATCGGGCTGAAGTAAATATAATAAGAAAAAAGAAGGGAGTGAGAGCAATGGAAATTAAAGAACTGTGTGCTTACAATTTCAACATCTTTGACTGTATAGCATTTTATCTCTCGCAGTCTTTTTTCACATATGGGCTATTTCAATTCATCCCACCTACTCAGGCCTTTATAGCCTGTCAGCTGGGGAGCATTAGAAAATAATTGTCCAGATCATAGCAATCATCTTGTTGTCCTATTCACTTGTCAGTTTGTCACATAAACAAATAGATCATGGCTACAGCCTACCAGAGAATGGGTTGTCATTTCAGCTGCATAGCCAATACTCATTAAAGTGTTACTCATTAAGACAGATCGCCTGAGTGGTGCTGTGATTGTCTTTTCAATCAACACAATCTCACACTCAATTTGTGCAAATATGTACAAAAAGCATTTCAGCAGATGTCGTGCGTTTTTGTGTGGTTTAATTCATGTGAATATACACCATTTTCCCCCCATTTTTGTGGTCAAACTTCAGGACAATCTTTTGAAAGGTATTGCAGCCATACATTTTGGGCAATTGTGTTCTAGATTGCCTTTTTTTGTGTCACACATTTATTTATATATTTAAAAAAATGTTAATAACCCAATATTGTTAACCAATGTAGCCTTACGTTTTGGTTTTTATTAATGCCAATGCTGTTTTTTATGCTTGTTTTTGCTTAATATTTTGGGATACTGGTGCTATTTCGGATTTTATGAGGGATAAAAATCAGTACTTGTCTGTATTTTTTTGCTTTCGATTAAAGTTTTTTTATTGGGAAATGGGGATACATTTTCATGATGGGAAATGAATTCATCAATAAATGTGGGGAGGCCTGACAAAAAATCTATTTGGTTTAAATTCCCCTGGTGCACCTGCATGGTATTTGCAACTATAACGAGTCTGTACTATGATCAATTAAGCAAGTTCATGTAATATAATGATTAATGTTGGCTTACACTTATGGCACTCCCAAGGCCATTTCATTAAGATTATTATGGTTGTGTCAATCATCTTATATACTTAGGCTATTGCAAAAAGGCATATGCTAGCATCGTAGAACTACTGCCTACTTGGCTTTCATGGCAACGGCCATTAGAGCTCACTTTGCCACGTATGAGCCCTGGTTAGAGTCCCAGTTGCAGCTTTCACTTTCTTCCGCTACACTGGTGGCAGCGTTGGGATCATGTTCAGCTCACGTCTAGTTATGTGATCTACTGGTGGGAAGCATTCTGTTTTTCAACATTGTGTTGGGTGTAATTACATTGATATATCTAGTGGACAATGGATAAGCAACAAATGGGCATGAGGGATAGAAGCCTTACATCAAGCCTTACATCAAAGTTGCCTGAAGCTGAATGGAAAGTGTTATGCCCGGACCAGTTATTCCGAAGAAAATACTCCGTGACTGTCTAATTTACATAAGTTAACTTACCAGTGTGGACCCAAAACAAACACATTCGACACATTTACAAACTACCTGTTATTACAACTGTGATGTTCTTTTGTTACTGAAGCTTATATGTCAAATAACCTGACAATGATCCACATCATATGGGTAAACTAATAATGTGTGTTAAGCAGCAAACACCAAACTATCCTTTTTTTAGGATGAAAACCATTCCTTTGAGTCTCTGTTGAATCAACACAATGTTCTGATCTAATAAGATGGATGTAGGATTTTCCACGGCCTAGAGTTCAGGCCTTTCCCAGTCATGAATGATTAAACTAGGCTCCTATTGGTTGTCATTGGCGAAGACTGAACTCAATTTAGGGGTTAAACAGTGCATTCGGAAAGTATTCTGACCCCTTCCCTTTTCCCACATTTTGTTAAGTTACAGCCTTATTATAGAATTGATTACATTTATTTCCCCCCCCTCATCAATCTACACAAAATACCCTATAATGACCAAACTAAAACAGGTTAATAAAAATTGTTGGAAATGTATATATAAAATAAATGAAATATCACATAAACCTAAGTATTCAGACTCTTTACTCAGTACTTCTTTGAAGAACCTTTGGCAGGATTTACAGCCTCGAGTCTTCTTGGGTATGAAGCTACAAGCTTGGCACACGTGTATTTGGGGAGTTTTTCCCATCCTTTTAAGATCCTCTCAAGCTCTATCAGGTTGGATGGGGAGCGTTGCTTCACAAGTCTCTCTTCACAAGTCTCTTTTCAAGTCTCTACAGAGATGTTCGATCGGGTTCAAGTCCGGGATCTGGCTGGGAAATTTAGTCTTGACTGTGTACTTAATTAAGGATCCGCCCCATATTTTTCATTTTTCGCCTAAAATGACATACCCAAATCTTAACTGCCTGTAGCTCAGGCCCTGAAGCAAGGATATGCATATTCTTGAAAGGATTTGAAAGGAAAGACTTTGAAGTTTGTGGAAATGTGGAAGGAATGTAGGAGAATATAACAAAATAGATCTGGTAAAGATAATACAAAGAAAAAAACAAACCGCTCTTTTGTATTTTTTTGTACCATCATCTTTGAAATGCAAGAGAAAGGCCTGAATGTATTATTCCAGCACACGTGCCATTTATATTTTGGCCACTAGATGGCATCAGTGTATTTGCAAAGTTTTATACTGATCCAATGAACCATCATATTAATGTTAAAAATGTTGTATCAAGACTGCCCAAATGTGCCTAATTTGTTTATTAACAACTTTTTATGTTCAAAACTGTGCACTCTCGTCAAACAATAGCATGGTATTCTTTCACTGTAATAGCTACTGTAAATTGGACAGTGCAGTTAGATTAACAAGAATTTAAGCTTTCTGCCAATATCAGATATGTCTATATCCTGGGAAATTTCTTGTTACTTACCACCTCAGGCTAATCGCATTAGCCATGTTAGCTCAACTTTCCCGTGGAAGTGACACCTATCCTGGAAAAGTGTTAAGGTTGTTGTCCTGTTGGAATGTGATCCTTCACCCCAGTCTGAAGTCCTGAGCGCACTGGAGCAGGTTTTCATGGATCTCTCTGTACTTTGCTCTGTTCATCTTTCCCTTGATCCCGACTAGTCTCCCAGTCCCATGCCGCTGAAAAACATTGCCACAGCATGATGCTGCCACCACCATGCTTCACCGTAGGGATAGTTTTGGCCAGGTGATGAGTGGTGCCTGGCTTCCTTCTGACGTGACGCTTGGCATTCAGGCCGAAGAGTTTAATCTTGGTTTCATCGAAACCAGAGAATCTTGTTTTTCATGGTCTGAGAGTCCTTTAGGTGCCTTTTGACAAACTGCAAGTGGGCTGTCATGTGGTTTTTACTGAGGAGTGGCTTCCAGCTGGCCACTCTACCATAAAGGTCTGATTGGTGGAGTGCTGCAGAGATGGTTGTCCTTCTGCAAGGTTCTCCCATCTCCACAGAGGAACTATAGAGCAGAGGGACCATCAGGTTCTCGGGCACCTCCCTGACCAAGGCCCTTCTCCCCCGATTGCTCAGTTTGCCCGGGCGGCCAGCTCTTGGAAGATTCTTGGTGGTTCCAAACTTTTTCCAGTTAAGAATGATGGAGGCCACTGTGTTCTTGGGGACCTTCAATACTGCATAAATGTTTCGGTACCCTTCCCCAGATCTGTGACTCGACACAATCCTGTCTCAGAATTCTACGGACAATTCCTACTACCTCATGGCTTGGTTTTTGCCCTGACCTGCACTGTCAACTGTGGGACATTATATAGACAGGTGTATGCCTCTCCGAATCATGTCCAATCAATTGAATTTACCACAAGTGGACTCCAATGAAGTTGTAGAAACATCTCAAGGATGATCAATGGAAACAGGATGTACCTGAGCTCAATTTCGAGTCTCATAGGAAAGGGTCGAAGTAAATAAGGTATCTCAGTTGTTTTTTTCATACATTTGCAAAAATTTCTAAAAACCTGTTTTCGCTTTGTCATTATTGGATATTGTGTAAAGATTGCTGAGTAAAAAATAGATTTTAGAATAAGGCTGTAACATAATAAAATGTGGAAAAGTCAAGGAGTCTGAATACTTCTGAAGGCACTATACCTTTCTCTTTTGTATCTTTGATGTGGTGGGGTGTAATAGTCCATTGTTCACCTAACCAGTTCAATAGTCTAGTGCGCCATCTGTCGTATATCATCTGTTGAGAGGTTGACCTAGTCTCTATAGATCAAACATTGCCATTTCCACCATTCTATTTGTCCGAATTAAAATTTTAACTTCTCTAGGATAGGGGGCGACATTTTCACTTTTGGATAAATTGTAGCCCAAATTGAACGGCCTCGTACTCTGTCCTAGATCATATGATATGCATATTATTATTACTATTGGATAGAAAACACTCTGAAGTTTCTAAAACTGTTTGAATTATATCTGTGAGCAAAACAGAACTCATATGGCAGGCAAACTTCCAAACAGGAAGTGAAAATTCTGAAATGGGTCGCTGTGAAAGTCATCGCCTATTCAATTCTCCTATATTTATGGATCTGTATGCACTTCATACGCCTTCCACTAGATGTCAACAGGCAGTAGAACGTGGAATGAAGCGTCTAGCATGATGTGGGGCCGAACGAGTGCTTTTGGAGTGACTGGTCAGGCAGATTGCCAGTTCTTGGCCACGCACGCTGGGCATGTGATGTCCTTGTCTGTCCTGAGTTATATAGACATGAAGAAATGCTCCGTTTGGGACGTTATTGGATATATATGAGAAAAACATCCTGAAGATTGATTCTCAACTGAGTTTGACCAGTTTATTCGATTTGTAATATCACTTTTTGACGTTTTCGTTCATTAGCGTAAATTTGTATGGACACGTGTACTACACATGCTAGCCAAAGTTGCTAATTCGACAGAAGTAATGGACATTATAAAACAAAACAACGATTTATTGTGGAACTAGGATTCCTGGCGCTGCATTCTGATGAAAGATCATCAAAGGTAAGGGAATATTTATGATGTAATTTCGTATTTCTGTTGACTCCAACATGGCGGAGAATGGCTGAGCGCCGTCTCAGATTATTGCATGGGATGCTTTTTAAATCTAACACAGCGGTTGCATTAAGAACCAGTGTATCTTTAATTGTATGTACAACATGTATCTTTCATCAAAGTTTTATGATGAGTATTTCTGTATTTCACGTTGCTCTCTGTAATTATTCTGGCTATTTTGGAGCCATTTCTGAACATGGTACCAATGTAAAACCACGATTTGTAGCTATAAATATGCACATTATCGAACAAAACATAAATGTATTGTATAACATGATGTCATATGACTGTCATCTGATGAAGATGTTCAAAGTTTAGTGATTAATTTTATCTCTATTTGTGGGTTTTGTGAAAGCTTTCTTTGCTGTGGAAAAAAATGGCTGTGTTTTTTTGGATATGGTGGTGAGCTAACATAAATATATGTTGTGTTTTCGCTGTAAAACATTTAAAAAATTGGACATGTTGGCTGGATTCACAAGATGTTTATCTTTCATTTGCTGTATTGGACTTATGATTTCATGATATTATATTATTTACCTGTGGCGCTATGCTAGTCAGCGTTTCTGATGACAATCATCCCGGATCCGGGATGGTGGTTCAGAGAGGTTAATGACGATTGAAGTCCTTCATCCCGTTTAATCTTTCAGTAAACCCTGTAAGGACGTCTTTTATTTAGCCACAGTTTTCTGGAGATTTTCTTGTGCGATTTTCCCAAGGGCCAAACCGGTTTCGGCCTCCTCCACGCAATTGCCCAGTTCAGTCATATCAGTTTATATTTTTTGGTCATCATCGCAAGTTAATATCCCACATCATCTGAAATGTAGGATCTTAATTGAATCAGTCATTTGTTGCTGAGAGTTTTCATGCAGATTAAGAAATGCAAATTTGTGGTGTATTTGAGTTTAAAAAGGCTTCTAAAATTAGTAATTTCCATGTTGAAATGTCAGACTTTATTTGCCTTAACAAAAAATGTATCAACCCCTACAACACTGTCCATTCATTGTAATCCACATTTCCTGTTGCTGCAGGATTTTTTTCCTGCTGTAGCAATCTGGCTCAAATTAAAGAAGAAAGAATGAAGTGAAAAATGGAGAGAAATGAGATGACTATGACAGGGACTTGAATAAGTTATTTTTGATGAATGAGTCATAACTCTCTCTCACAGTGACGTTCTCTCTCACAAATATCAACACATAAAACGACTGGCAAAAAGTGAGTGCACATCGTAATGAAAGTGTCAAGTCTCTAATTGCTCCGGTGCGTTTTATCTCGATTCGGATGTAATATAATACCATAGCAAGCAGCGAAATTACATTCATCGGTTTCGGAATATAAAAGAGTGACATTTTAACGTTATACTAGAATCATATCGGTACGAAGAATATTGACTGAGAGGAATCATATTAGTATTGATGAAGTTAGCATTTTGAAATCCCCGAAAAGCATCTCTTTTCTGTAAAAGCCAATTTGGCAGAAAGCCTCTGCAGTGATGTGTAGGAGGACAAGCCCATTAAATATAACATCATTTGTATTAGTCTCATGGTAAATCATTGTTTTCTGTCTTCACACAGGAGATTGCAACTCTGTGTTTGCCAAATCTGTTTTTTGATCTATGGCAAACCGTAGATAAACGAAACATAATGCACAGATCTAATCTTTAGGATAAGCTTGTTCTAATGCATAATTACCAGGAGAACCTTTGATCCCGCTGCTCTGATCTGATGTTGATGAATGCGTAGAGAGTACAAATTGGATTCTAATTCGAACTAAGAATATGTCCCCTCCAGTCTGACTGTGAACAGCAGTCGTACTTAATACAGTACATCAGATGTATGTAGCCCCACATTCTATCTATCTGTATAATTGGTTAATAAAGCAAAATATCGTGATGTACGAGACTTTATTTAACCTTAGAGTTATGCTTGGCTTTTCAACTGCTCGACTAATACAGATACATCCTGGAGAAAAAAATAGGAGAAGAGAGAGAGAGAGCAAGAGCAAGAGAGAGAGAGATGGGTGACAGAGTTGGAGGGAGCTGAAAAGAGTCGGAGCGAGGGAGAAAGAAATGGAGTAGATAGACTGCCTGATTGTAAAATAGATTGGTGACAAAACGTCACATTTTGGAGCTAAGATTAGGTATCCATCCATCTTCAATGAAATATGCAAATAGACACTGACTACCGACTGGGGCATATTACTAAATGGATGGATGTGTGTGAATTATATGAAACAATGACAGGTACTTTGGATCCAGAAATGTGCTCCCCATTCCCACTGTAGGCCCAGCTCGACATAACTAAAGGGTTACTCAGTGGCGATTTTAACATGTAAATCTTTGTGGGGCAAACTTCCCAGCATTTTGTTAGATGCATGCCAGCAAAACGCTACACAACATTAAACAATCCATTAATTGCACTATAACGGTGACAAATGGTGCAGACAAACTGTTAGGGCCTAACTAAAGCTGTCCCAACAGCTTACCACTGCTACAGCTGGCTATCAGCGGAGCCTTGTCTGGCAGCGAAACAGTTCAATCAGCCTCATTTACTGCCTTTAAAAAACATAGCTGATATGGCTGACTTGCTTAAAACTTCTTATGGCTGAGAAAGTGCAGGGCGCCAAATTCAAACAACAGAAATCTCATACTTAAAATTCCTCAAACATACAAGTATTTTACACCATTTTAAAGATACACTTCTTGTTAATCCCACCACAGTGTCCGATTTCAAATAGGCTTTACGACGAAAGCAAACCAAACGCCTATGTTAGGTGAGTGCCTAGTCACAGAAAAACACAGCCATTTTTCCAGCCAAATAGAGGAGTCACAAAAAGCAGAAATAGAGATAAATTAATCACTAACCTTTGATGATCTTCATCAGATGACACTTATAAGACTTCATGTTACACAATACATGTATGTTTTGTTTGATAAAGTTCATATTTATATAAAACAAATCTCAGTATACATTGGCGCGTTATGTTCAGTAGTTCCAGAAACATCCAGTGATTTTGCAGAGAGCCACATCAATTTACCTAAATACTCATCATAAATGTTGATGAAAATACAAGTGTTATACATGGAACTTTAGATAAACTTCTCCTTAATGCAACTGCTGTGTCAGATTTCAAAAAAGCTTTACCGAAAACGCACACCATGCAATAATCTGTGTACAGCGCTCAGAGACCAAAACAAGCCAAACAGATATCCGCCATGTTGTGTAGTCAACAGAAGTCAGAAATAGCATTATAAATATTCACTTACCTTTGATGATCTTCATCAGAATGCACTCCCAGAAATCCCAGGTCAACAATAAATGTTTGATTTGTTCGATAAAGTTCATAATTTATGTCCAAATATTCATGACGCGCGAGCAGATGAAAAGTCAAAAAGTTCCGTTACAGTCCGTAGAAACATGTCAAATGATGTATAGAATCAATCTTTAGGATGTTTTTATCATAAATCTTCAATAATGTTCCAACCGGAGAATTCCTTTGTCTGTAGAAATGCAATGGAAAGCAAGCTAACTTTCACGTGAACGCGCATGGTCAGCTAATGGCACTCTGCCAGACCTCTGACTCAATCCCCTCTCATTCCCTCCTCCTTTACAGTAGAAGCATCAAACAGGTTCTAAAGACTGTTGACATCTAGTGGAAGCCGTAGGAAGTGTAATATGATCCCATAGACACTGTGTATTCGATAGGAAAAGAGTTGAAAAACTACAAACCTCAGATTTCCCACTTCCTGGTTGAATTTTTTCTCAGGTTTTTGCCTGCCATATGAGTTCTGTTATACTCCCAGACATCATTCAAACAGTTTTAGAAACAGAGTGTTTTCTATCCAAATATCTACTAATAATATGCATATCTTAGCTTCTGGGAATGAGTAGCAGGCAGTTTTCTCTGGGCACCTTATTCATCCAAGCTACTCAATACTGCCCCCAGCCATAAGAATTAAACAAATGTGGTTTCTACTGACAATTGAGATGTACAAACTATGGCATAAGGGGACAACAAGCGGATAATAGGAAATCCGTAATTTCGATGAAGACATTAAAACCTCTCTAGGGTACGTGGGACGCTAGCTGTCCAACATCCAGTGAAATTGCAGAGCGCCAAATTCAAAAACAGAAATACTCATTATAAAAAGTCAGATTTCAAAAAGGCTTTACGGCGAAAGCCTACCACGCGATTATCTGAGAACAGCGCCCAGAAGACAAATCATTACAAACAGTAACCAGCCAACCAAGTAGAGGAGTTACACAAGTCAGAAATAGCAATACCTTTGATGAACTTCATATGGTTGCACTCACAAGACTCCCATTTACTCAATAAATGTTTGTTTTGTTCGATAAAGTCCCTGTTTATATCCAAAAACCTCAGTTTTGTTCGCGCGTTTTGTTCAGTAATCCACAGGCTCAAACACAGTCACAACAGGCAGACGAAAAATCCAAATAGTATCCGTATAGTTCGTAGAAACATGCCAAACGATGTTTATAATCAATCCTCAGGTTGTTTTTAGCCTGAAAAAAATCGATAATATTTCAACCGGACAATAACGTCGTCAATATAAAAGATAAACAAGAAAGGCGCGCTCTCGGTCGTGCACATGAACGATCTCTGGGACACTGTAGGATCCACTCATTCAGAGTGGTCTTACTCTCTCATTTTTAAGAATACAAGCCTGAAACAATTTCTAAAGACTGTTGAAATCTAGTGGAAGCCATAGGAAGTGCAATTTGAGTCTTAAGTCAATGGATACTGTAATAGCATTAAATAGAAAACTACAAAACATAAAAAAATCCCACTTCCTGGATGGATTTTCCTCAGGTTTTTGCCTGCCAAATCGGTTCTGTTATACTCACAGACATTATTTTAACAGTTTTGGAAACTTTAGAGTATATTCTATTATATGCATTTCCTAGCTTCTGTGCCTGAGTAGCAGTCAATTTACTTTGGGCATGCTTTTCATCCGGAAGTGAAAATTGTGCCCCCTACCCTAGTGAAGTTAATGAGCGAGCTAGGACGGAATTAGTCAATTAAATTATTTGTTCAGCACTTAAAAAAAATTAAAAAAAATAAAAAGACCATTATTGAGTAAGGATCAGACACTTTTTTCAATTTTTGCCAAAAGTGACATACCCAAATCTAACTGCCTGTAGCTCAGGACATGAAGCAAGGATATGCATATTCTTGATACCATATGTAAGGAAACACTTTGAAGTTTGTGGAAATGTGAAATTATTGTCGGATAATATAACACATTTGATCTGGTAATGTTCTCTTGCATCTTTGAAATGCAAGACAAAGGTCAACATATGACTTAGGAATCTAGGTGGCATTTAGATTTTGGCCACTAGATGGCAGCAGTGTTTGTGCAACGTTCTAGACTGATCCAATGAACCATTGCATTAATGTTCAAAATGTTGTACAATACTGTCCAAATGTGCCTAATTGGTTTATTAATACATTTTCAAGTTCATAACTGTGCACTCTCCTCAAACAATAGCATGGTATTATTTCACTGTAATAGCAACTGTAAATTGGACAGTGCAGTTAGATTAACAATAGTTAAAACTTTCTGCCCGTATCAGATATGTCCTGGGAAATATTATTGTTACTTACAACCTCGTTCATGCTAATCACATTAGCCTATGTTAGCTCAACCGTCCTGTGGGGCGGGGGACCAATCCCGTAGAGGTTTAAACTAGGCAAGTCAGTTAAGAACAAATTCTTATTTACAATGACGGCCTACACCGGCAAAACCCGGACGATGCTGGGCCAATTGTGTGCCGCCCTATAGGACTCTCAATCACGCCGGGTTGTGATACACCCTGAAATGTACGGCAACAGAATTCAGATCATAGTTCATTCTCACAGCATTCTCCCTGTATACCATGTCAGAACCGTAGGATAAATATAAGGAGACATTGAAAGCTCTTACAATATTCAATTATGACATTTTTCTAAAACAGGCTATAAGCTAAATATGCACCACACTGTAAAACTTTTCCCTGTAAATTTACAGCATTATATTGGCACTACAGTGGCCAGTTTAATGCTGTAATTTTGCTTTAAAGCAGTGAAGCTGTAATATAGTTTGCAGTACTATTTTCCTTACTGTAAAACATATTACAGCATCCCTGCTGTAAACATATATAATTATATAACTTAATATACACTGCTCAAAAAAATTAAGGGAACACTAAAATAACACATCCTAGATCTGAATGAATGAAATATTCTTATTAAATACTTTTTTCTTTACATAGTTGAATGTGCTGACAACAAAATCACAAAACAATTATCAATGGAAATCAAATTTATCAACCCATGGAGGTCTGGATTTGGAGTCATACTCAAAATTAAAGTGGAAAACCACACTACAGGCTGATCCAACTTTGATGTAATGTCCTTAAAACAAGTCAAAATGAGGCTCAGTAGTGTGTGTGGCCTCCACGTGCCTGTATGACCTCCCTACAACGCCTGGGCATGCTCCTGATGAGGTGGCGGATGGTCTCCTGAGGGATCTCCTCCCAGACCTGGACTAAAGCATCCGCCAACTCCTGGACAGTCTGTTGTGCAACGTGGCGTTGGTGGATGGAGCGAGACATGATGTCCCAGATGTGCTCAATTGGATTCAGGTCTGGGGAACGGGCGGGCCAGTCCATAGCATCAATGCCTTCCTCTTGCAGGAACTGCTGACACTCCAGCCACATGAGGTCTAGCATTGTCTTGCATTAGGAGGAACCCAGGGCCAACCGCATCAGCATATGGTCTCACAAGGGGTCTGAGGATCTCATCTCGGTACCTAATGGCAGTCAGGCTACCTCTGGCGAGCACATGGAGGGCTGTGCGGCCCCCAAAGAAATGCCACCCCACACCATGACTGACCCACCGCAAAACCGGTCATGCTGGAGGATGTTGCAGGCAACAGAACGTTCTCCACGGCGTCTCCAGACTCTGTCACGTCTGTCACATGTGCGTGTGAACCTGCTTTCATCTGTGAAGAGCACAGGGCGCCAGTGGCGAATTTGCCAATCTTGGTGTTCTCTGGCAAATGCCGAACGTCCTGCACGGTGTTGGGCTGTAAGCGCAACCCCCAGCTGTGGATGTCGGGCCCTCATACCACCCTCATGGAGTCTGTTTCTGACCGTTTGAGCAGACACGTGCACATTGTGGCCTGCTGGAGGTCATTTTGCAGGGCTCTGGCAGTGCTCCTCCTTGCACAAAGGCGGAGGTAGCGGTCCTGCTGCTGGGTTGTTGCCCTCCTACGGCCTCCTCCACGTCTCCTGATATACTGGCCTGTCTCCTGGTAGCGCCTCCATGCTCTGGACACTACGCTGACAGACACAGCAAACCTTCTTTCCACAGCTCGCATTGATGTGCCATCCTGGATGAGCTGCACTACCTGAGCCACTTGTGTGGGTTGTAGACTCCGTCTCATGCTACCACTAGAGTGAAAGCACCGCCAGCATTCAAAAGTGACCAAAACATCAGCCAGGAAGCATAGGAACTGAGAAGTGGTCTGTGGTCACCACCTGCAGAACCACTCCTTTATTGGGGGTGTCTTGCTAATTGCCTATAATTTCCACCTGTTGTCTATTCCATTTGCACAACAGCATGTGACATTTATTGTCAATCAGTGTTGCTTCCTAAGTGGACAGTTTGATTTCACAGAAGTGTGATTGACTTGGAGTTACATTGTGTTGTATTGAGCAGTGTATATATATATATATATATATATATATATATATATATATATATATATATATATATATATATATATATATATATATATATATATATATATATTCATAACATGAATTTCACATTAATTGCACTTTAACCACAAACAACGTTGACAAATACTGGCCAATAATGTACTTCACCATACACAAACCAAGACATCATTCATTCTTGAAAATACTGGACTATGTAAGAAAAAAAAACATCAAAACAGATCAATAAATATAGGAAAACAACTGTCGAACAGGGAGAAATGTTAACAAGAACTGCTTGCCTGCCTGTCTTTGAGAGAGAAACGAGAGAGATCGAGAGAGTGAGGGGCTGAGAGAGAGGGATGATAGAGAGGAGCGAGCAGTGCTGGACTAGATCCAGAGAGGCACACTACCGCAAGCCAACACAGGCTCCGAGACGGCGCTAGTAGATTATCTGCTGACCCAAACAAGCAGGATTTCTGAGAGAATGAGAGATGCCAACAAGTCTCGAATACATCTTGGTGACGTGCAGATTATCACCTGATCTGATCCTCCTTAGATTTGATACGTCAACTAGGACAAACATGGAAATAGAAAAAATAGAAAGAGAGTGTCATGTCCTGACCATAGAGAGTCCTTATTTTCTATGGTGGAGTAGGTCAGGGCGTGACTGGGGGGTTAGACTAGTTTACTATTTATTTCTATGTGGTGTTCTAGTTTCTTTTTTATGTTGGTGATTTGTATGATTCCCAATTAGAGGCAGCTGGTAATCATTGTCTCTAAAGGGGGATCATATTTAAGTAGCTGTTTTTCCCACATGTGTTTGTGGGATATTGTTTTGAGTTAGTGCACGTAGCACCTCTGTAGTCACGGTTCGTTGTTTGTTAATTGTTTATTTGTTTTTGTCTTTGCTAAGTTTCACTTTATTCATTAAATTATGTGGAACTCAACATCCACTGCGCCTTGGTCCGATAATTATTACGACGAATGTGACAGAATATCCCACCACACCAGGACCAAGCAGCGTGCTACAAATGGGGAAAATAAGTTGGACCTGGGAGGAAATAATGGAAGGACAGGAGATCCTTCCTTGGCAGGAGTCACAGCAGACGCAAGGAGAGAAGGGAGAACAGCGACGCCGCTGGGGTTCGCGGCCACAAGGGAAGCCCAAAAGACAGCCCAAATGTTTTTGGGGGGAGGGGGCACACGGGGTGGTCGGCAGTGACAACATGGGAGGAGGTAGAGAGGTGGTCGGTCGACCCAGGGAGAGTTCCAGAGCCCGCCTGGGAGTCAATGGAACAGTGCGAGGAGGGATACCGGAGAATGTAGTTGGCGAGGAGAGAGTCCTTATCAGGGCGTGACTGGGTGGTTAGTCTAGTTTATTATTTATTTATATGTGGTGTTCTAGTTTATTTTCTATGTTGGTGATTTGTATGATTCCCAATTAGAGGCAGCTGGTAATCATTATCTCTAATTGGGGATCATATTTAAATAAGTAGCTGTTTTTCCCACATGTGTTTCTCTGTAGTCACGGTTCGTTGTTAATTTGTTTTTGTCTTTGCTAAGTTTCACTTTATTCATTAAATTATGTGGAACTCAACATCCGCTGCGCCTTGGTCCGATAATTATTACGACAAACCTGACAGAGAGAGATTGCTATTACTCGCTGGGTAAAAAGGCAGATGACAATTGACAAACAAAGTTAATGTGTTCATCAGGTGTGTGTGTTTGTGTTCTTACATGTTGGAGTTTTTCCACTTTAGGTCTGCGAGGAAGCGTGCAACATGTGGGTTAATTGGCAATGACTTCCTCTGAACGAACTTTCCGGTCTTGCTGCTCACTCCTTCTTTCCCTGTGCATTTGGTTCCTTCAGGGTTTATTCAAACCAGGAACCTGCACAACCCAACAGAGAATATATGGAACCAGTTGAGGCATTGAAAAAATAACAATAACAAATATCATTGCAATGTAACTAACAGATGCTACATTTAAGTGTTGGATCAATGAATGTTCAATGCTTACACCGTATCAGCTCCAAGGTTGCAGAGGCCGACTCCTGGTATTCTACACTGCTCAAAAAAATAAAGGGAATACTTAAACAACACAATGTAACTCCAAGTCAATCACACTTCTGTGAAATCAAACTTTCCACTTAGGAAGCAACACCGATTGACAATAAATGTCACATGCTGTTGTGCAAATGGAATAGACAACAGGTGGAAATTATAGGCAATTAGCAAGACACCCCCAATAAAGGAGTGGTTCTGCAGGTGGTGACCACAGACCACTTCTCAGTTCCTATGCTTCCTGGCTGATGTTTTGGTCACTTTTGAATGCTGGCGGTGCTTTCACTCTAGTGGTAGCATGAGACGGAGTCTACAACCCACACAAGTGGCTCAGGTAGTGCAGCTCATCCAGGATGCCACATTGTGGCCTGCTGGAGGTCATTTTGCAGGGCTCTGGCAGTGCTCCTCCTTGCACAAAGGCGGAGGTAGCGGTCCTGCTGCTGGGTTGTTGCCCTCCTACGGCCTCCTCCACGTCTCCTGATGTACTGGCCTGTCTCCTGGTAGCGCCTCCATGCTCTGGACACTACGCTGACAGACACAGCAAACCTTCTTGCCACAGCTCGCATTGATGTGCCATCCTGGATTATCAGTCCTGTGTCATGCCAACAGTAAAGCATCCTGAGACCATTAATGTGTGGGGTTGTTTCTAAGCCAAGGGAGTGGGCTCACTCACAATTTTGCCTAAAAATACAGCCATGAATAAAGAATGTTACCGACACATCCTCAGAGAGCAACTTCTCCCAACCATCCAGGAACAGTTTGGTGACGAACAATGCCTTTTCCAGCATGATGGAGCACCTTGCCATAAGGCAAAAGTGATATCTAAGTGGCTCGGGGAACAAAACATCGATATTTTGGGTCCATGGCCAGGAAACTCCCCAGACCTTAATCCCACTGAGAACTTGTGGTCAATCCTCAAGAGGCGGATGGACAAACAAAACCCCACAAATTCTGACAGACTCCAAGCATTGGTTATGCAAGAATGGGCTGCCATCAGTCAGGATGTGGCCCAGAAGTTAATTGACAACATGCAAGCGCAGATTGCAGAGGTCTTGAAAACAAGGGTCAACACTGCAAATATTGACTCTTTGCGTCAATAAAAGCCTTTGATACTTATGAAATGCTTGTAATTATACTTCAGTATTCCATAGTAACATCTGACAAGTATATCTAAAGACACTGAAGCAGCAAACTTCTATTTGTGTCATTCTCAAAACCTTTGGCCACGACTGTATATTCAATGATACTTTTGAAAAAAACATTAACCTGTTTATCCACTTGTCCTTCAGACAAGGTGGTGACTGAAAATGTTGTTGAGTTGTTGATGCAACAAACCACTTAACAAAATACAATGATTCCCATATCATTATTACAGAGAACCCTCTGCTTATTGGCTACTTAGCTTATTCAAGCCTGTGTCAAAATACAACACTGCTCCTTGAAGACAAAAAAAGCACTTTACCTGACTGGCTTTTCAAAGAAATGTGCATGTTTTGTGCTCTTGTAGGAAGAAATTATTCCCACATTGTGGACTACAAATGATCTATAACTGGGCAAATAACTCACTAACTAGCAAAAGATGTGCACACTACATGCAGCTCTCGCTTTGATCTCTAAACGAGCCCATCTACTCATGAGAACAGTTCAGTTAAAAGTAAATGGCACATATTCATATATGGCAATGGTCTATGTGTATGTAATCTACTGCAGCTTTGATTGGTTATGGCGCTATACTGGTGTAGAGTACCTGGCTGAATCCTGCGTGTCAATGCCATAGAATCCTACTCCAATGCGTTCTGCCTATAACAAAATCTCTTGCGTAGCTCGTTTGTTTCAGTATGTTGCATTGAAAGTGACTAATATTGCGTTGATTCAATCACAATTGCTAGAGTAAAGGAAAACGTTGATAGTGTTAACTGACAGGGGAAACTCTAGAAAGTTGAGTGAAGTTCAATCTCACACTTTTCTTCGTGGGCTGATATTTATTCTGTGTGGGAGCTGCACACCCGTGCAGCTTACTAGGGATCACTATATGTATTTGAACAGTAGAGCTTTGGCTCTATACTCCAGCATCGTGGTTTTGAGATTAGATGATGAATATGATGTGAAAGTACATGTTGCCTTTTATTTGAGGGTAAATATTAGGACGGTATGTTCCTACTCATTCACACATTGTTCAAAGGTAAGAAACAATCACAACAGCAGAAAATTCATATGATTTACTTAGTCCTATTCAATCATCAATGAAATAGACTAAATAATAATACACGGCAGGGCACCACAGTGTGACCATTTTACTCACATATGTGCCTACATTTTTTGCTATGCGAATTTTAAGTTAGGCGCACCAGTGTGCCTAGAAAAATGTATAGGATTCTAGATTTAACACTTCATTTTTCATTGTGCTCCTAAATGTATTTGTGTGCGCTTACATTTTTCAACGTAGGCGCACATGTACTCCTTGTACAAAAGGTCAGCATAGAGCCCTGCATGGCCGGCTACTGCTGCCGGCATTATTTTCAGACACAGAAAGGTATTTGATTGCACCATATATTGTTTCACTTCCGAGAAGAGTAAAACTTTTCTTCTCCTGACACTTCTGCCACAACATTGTGCAATCAAAATTAACTAATAATCTTTCTTCATCTTTCGCCGGCCGCACATGTTTGTCGAGGGACAGATCGTTAGAAAATACACCGACAAACAAACTATTTACAGATCAAAACAATTCAGCCTATCCATTTTTCCTTTTTCTTTCCAAAAATACTAAGAAAAAAACTGTCTGTAAGACTATGTTCTGCACTCCATCCCAGCACAAGAGAACAAATATACAATTTACAGAAACATTTCTTTATTTTTTGTCTCTTGTATTACATATGCCTTGCTCCCTCATAGCATAAACCATTTATTTTGAGGACAAACAAATTAACTATTTATAGGACCGTTTTAACCTTGTGTGTGTGTGTGTACACTTTTAGAAAAAAAGGGTTCCGAAAAGGTTCTTTGGCTGTCCCCATAGGATAACCCTTTTTGGTTCTAGGTAGAACCCTTTTGGGTTTCATATAGAACCCTCTGTGGAAAGGGTTCTACATGGAACCCAACAGAGTTCTACCTGGATCCAAAAGGGTTATATATGTACCTGGAATCAAAAAGGGATCCTCAAAGTGTTCTATGGGGACAGCCAAATAACCTTTTAAGGTTCAAGATTGCACCTTTTTGTGTACAGCAATCTTTAAGTCATACCACATATTCTCAATTGGATTGAGGTCTGTGCTTGACTAGGCCATTCCAAGACATTTAAATGTTTCCCCTTAAACCACTCAAGTGTTGCTTTAGCAGTATGCTTCGGGTCATTGTCCTGCTGGAAGGTGAACCACGTCCCAGTCTCAAGTCTCTGGAAGACTGAAACAGGTTTCCCTCAAAAATGTCCCTGTATTTAGCGCCATCCATCATTCCTTCAATTCTGACCAGTTTGCCAGTCCCTGCCAATGAAAAACGGATGGTTTTCTCGGGGTGATGAGAGGTGTTGGGTTTGCACCAGATATAGCGTTTTCTTTTATGGCCAAAAAGCTCAATTTTAGTCTCATCTGACCAGAGTACGTTTGGGGAGTCTCTCACATGCCTTTTTTTGCGAACTCTAAACGTGTTTGCTTATTTCTTTCTTTAAACAATGGCTTTTTTCTGCCCAGCTCTGTGGTGTACGGCTTAAAGTGGTCCTATGGACAGATACTCCAATCTCCGCTGGTGAGCTTTGCAGCTCCTTCGGGGTTATCTTTGGTCTCTTTGTTGCCTCTCTGATTGATGCCCTCCTTGCCTGGTTAGTGAGTTTTGGTGGGCGGCCCTCTCTTGACAGATTTGTTGTGGTGCCATATTCTATTCATTTTTTAATAATGGATTTAATGGTGATCCGTGGGATGTAAAAAGTTTTGGATATTTTTTTATAACCCAACCCTGATCTGTACTTCTCCACAACTTTGTCCCTGACCTGTTTGGAGAGCTCCTTGGTCTTCATGGTGCCGCTTGCTTGGTGGTGACCCTTGCTTAGTGGTGTTGCAAGTGCATACATACTGAGATCATGTGACAGATCATGTGACACTTAAGGAAAGTCCACCTGTGTGCAATCTAACTAATTGTGTGAATTCTGAAGGTAATTGGTTGCACCAGATCTTATTTAGGGACTTCATAGAAAATGGGGTGAATACATACCATGCACGCAACACTTTTCCATTTTTAATTGTTTCGAATTCTTTAAAACAAGTTGTTTTTTTCATTTCACTTAACCAATTTAGACTATTTTGTGTATGTCCGTTAAATGAAATCCAAATAAAAATAATTTTAAATTACAGGCAGTAACGCAACAAAATAGGAAAAACACCAAGGGGGATGTCACGGCTGTTGAAGGAAGAGGACCAAGGTGCAGCGTGGTAAGTGTACAAAACAATAAACAAACACTCCAAAAACAAACCGTGAAGCTAAAGGCTATGTGCCCTAAACAAAGTCAACTTCCCACCAAGACAGGTGGGAAAAAGGGCTACCTGAGAACGGTTCTCAATCAGAGACAACGATAGACAGATGTCCCTGATTGAGAACCCTACCCAGCCAAAACATAGAAATACAAATAATAGAACATAGAATACCCACCCCAACTCACGCCCTGACCAAACCAAAATAGAGACATAAAAAGGATATCTAAGGTCAGGGCGTGACATAACCCCCCCCCCCCCCCAAAGGTGTGGACTCTGACCGCAAAACCTAAACCTATAGGGGAGGGTCTGGGTGGGCATCTATCCACGGTGGCGGCTCAGGTGCGGGACGCAGACCCCGCTCCACCACTGGCTCACCCCACTTTGGTGGCATCTCTGGTGCGGGGACCCTCGTCGTCGACCCCGGACTGGGGACCCTAATTGCGGGCCACAGACTGGAGGCCGTCGCTGGCGGCTCCGGAGTGGAGGCCGTCGCTGGCGGCTCCGGACTGGAGGCCGTCGCTGGAGGCCGTCGCTGGCGGCTCCGGACTGGAGAATGTCGCTGGAGGCTCCGGACTGGAGAATGTCGCTGGAGGCTCCGGACTGGAGAATGTCGCTGGAGGCTCCGGATTGGAGAACGTCGCTTTAGGCTCCAGACTGGGGACCGTCGCTGGAGGCTCCGGACTGGTGACCGTCTTGCCATGACTCCTCACTGGAGGCTTCGTGCCATGGATCATCACTGGAGGGAGGAGACGTATGGGCAGTCTGGTACGTTGAGCTGCCACAGGGCTCACCAGGCTGGAGAGACATACAGGAGGATTAGTTCTAGGCACAGGCACAGAACTCACCATACAGGAGGCCCTGTCCTTCTGGGGACAGGCACAGGATACACTGGGCCGTGGTGGCACACTGGAGGTCTTGAGCGTAGAGCCTGCACAACCCGTCCTGGCTGGATGGTTATTTTCGTCCTGCAGATGCGAGGCGCTGGCACAGGACGCACTGGGCTGTGCAGACGCACCGGAGACACAGTGCGCAGAGCCGGCGCAGGATATCCTGGGCCGTAGAGACATATTGGCGGCCAGATGCGCTGAGCCGGCACCCTCCGACCTGGCTGGATGCCCACTGTCGTGTCTTTGTCTATGCCGGATTAAGTGTTATGACATGCTATTCTATAAAATACTTTCTCCGTAATTAATATTACCTGAATGAGCTAATCATTTAAATGTAATTAACTAGAGGGGCACCACAAAATAATATTTATAGAGCTGTTATCTTCCGAATAATCTCTTAAAGACCTAGCAATATTTTACAATAGCAGTCAATATTAATCGTTGCCTCATCTGAAAGTTGTAAATTCCTGGTTATCTTCACGAACCCTGGCTAACAAGTTGAATCAGCAATACAAAATTTGGTTTAATTATTTATACACGGAAAGAATCATACCTTGATTCCAAATTACTTCATAAAGGTAAACGTCCCTAGCGGGCGGAACAGATATGACAGCTTGTTACACAAAAGAAAAGGGGCTGGGTTTGAGTGAAAGAGCGGTAAGACTGAGGAACAAAGGGCGAAGCTATGCTATCGTAAATACAATGTCTTATGCATTCTAAATTACCGCCCATTTGGAAAAGGAAAATGCAATACATATTTACTCTGAGCTGCGCTTCAGTAGGTTGGTGGTAGATGGAAGGCCGTGTTGCCCAACCGGGTCCTTTGTCCTTTGAAGAATGTCTCTGCTGCTGCTGCTGAGGCGTAGACGGGATACTCTGTATGTCCTAATTTACGTTTGCAGCTGCTGTTGCTAACAACGTGTAGGACGTATCACTTCTATAGTGAATAAGAGTTCAAAGTTCATACCATTCGCAACCAAAGCGCATGCTGAGGTTGGCTTAGTTCTGTAGTTGACATGTTATCTGAAAAAGTCTGACATAGGACCGTCGTCCTCACATCCTCGGAACAGGAAGTAAAATTTTCGGCAATGGCTTATATAGTGGAGGGAGAAGGGTGTGTCTGAAAAGTTTATAACCCATGTCTCTTCACAGGGGCGGGCCACTGGTTGAGCAGAGCCCTAAACTTGTGAAAACCCAAATCTCTCATTTGGAATCTAAAATTACATTTAATCTCTTCACAAATAATGTAATATTCAAACATTTGAATTAACTTCTAGTTGCACACAATCCCGGATCCGGGAGCACCCCCATCAGTAAAAAAGCTGACTAGCATAGCCTAGCATAGCTTCACAAGTAAATACTAGCATCTAAATATCATTAAATCACAAGTCCAAGACACCAGATGAAAGATACACATCTTGTGAATCCAGCCATCATTTCTGATTTTTTAAATGTTTTACAGGGAAGACACAATATATAAATCTATTAGCTAACCACGATAGCAAAAGACACAACTTTTTTTTTTCCACCATTTTTTAATGGTTTAACTATTTATGATGTTAATTCGTTGTTCTGTTGAAAAATGTAAAACTCCTATTCCGCCATTGATTTCGATGCGGTCTGGCTTTAACGCACGCTGTATGTCGTAGTAACGTTAATTTTAAAAATCTAACACAGCGGTTGCATTAAGAACTAATGTATCTTTCATTTGCTGTCCAACCTGTATTTTTTAGTCAAGTTTATGATTAGTTACTGATTAGATTAGGTGCCTCTCCCAAGATTTCTTCTGACATATTGTTGGCAGCTTGGCTACTTTTCTCATTGTATAACCACGATTTGTGCCGCTAAATATGCACATTTTCGAACAAACTCTATATGTATTGTGTAATATGATGTTATAGGACTGTCATCTGAAGAAGTTTGAGAAGGTTAGTGAAAAAATTTATATCTTTTGCTGGTTTATTCGTTATCGCTATTATTGGCTTGAATCAATGCTGTTGTGTGGTTCGCTATTGTAGTAAGCTAATATAATGCTATATTGTGTTTTCGCTGTAAAACACTTAAAAAATCTGAAATATTGGCTGGATTCACAAGATCTTTGTCTTTCATTTGCTGTACGCTGTGTATTTTTCATAAATGTTTTATGATGAGTATTTGGGTAATTCACGTTGGTCTCTGTAGTTATTCTAGTTGCTTTGGTGAGAGTTGTGATGGTGGCTGCAATGGTAAACTATGATTTATACCTGAAATATGCACATTTTTCTAACAAAACATATGCTATACAATAAATATGTTATCAGACTGTCATCTGATGAATTTGTTTCTTGGTTAGTGACTATTTATATCTTTATTTGGTCGAATTTGTGATAGCTACCTATGCAGTAAAAAAATGGTGGAGAAAAAAAAGTTGTCTTTTGCTATCGTGGTTAGCTAATAGAAATACATATTGTGTCTTCCCTGTAAAACATTTTAAAAATCAGAAATGATGGCTGGATTCACAAGATGTGTATCTTTCATCTGGTGTCTTGGACTTGTGATTTCATGATATTTAGATGCTAGTATTTACTTGTGGCGCTATGCTAGGCTATGCTAGTCAGCTTTTTTACTGATGAGGGTGCTCCCGGATCCGGGATGAGTACCAAGTAGAAGTTAAAGAAACAAACTTTCTGTTTACTGAGGTCACATGACAGGTGAGGTCTAGATGAGAAAGGACGAAACTGCTAATAGAAAACCACCAGCAGGGGGATTAATACTCATTACGACAGTAATGCTATTCCCAGGTTCTCAAGACACTTGCAGCATGATTAATGGCACTGGATAACTGTGGATAACATCACCAATGCGATTTCCTCATTGAAAATAGTTTGACATTTGACCTTTCGAGGACCCCGTCCAGCCAATCCCATCGCCAAATGTCACGATCAAGCCTTTTAAAAATCATATTGAAGAAAACTCAATAATGAAGCGGATGATTCATTTGAAAGATCCCCCATTCCACTGCAGATCTAGCTGCCATTATCATCCTGACATTCTGGTCCTCCTATTTGTTCGGCACACTTTGCCTCCATTTTAAAGGTCACTATTAAATGACTTTAAAGCATGCAAATTACTCTGTCCGCCTTAATGTTGCCTGAGTAGAAAAGAGTGAAATAAGCCCAAACAATCAGCCTTCTTTCTCAGCAGGGAACTCTCAGAGTCTGCCTTTGAGTGGAAAAAGTACCTCGTCATCTTGAAAATAATAATTCCCTGAAAGACCTCTGCCACCAGAGCTACTGCCTGTTTGTCCAACCTGGTCTCAGAGCCTTTTGTATTATTCTGTACGTCATACCAATAAACTCCATGTAGTATGATATGTTGTGGTATGTATTAATTTGTGGATGCCCATCACCCATTTCGTATGATATGTTACAAATTACAATTCCTGTTATGTTACGAATTTGCAAAAGGTACAATATGTAATGAATTTGGCTTGACATTCCTATTCTGCACCCACCCCGACCTTCGTTTTTGCCTTAAGCAATCATGTCTCATGAAACCATACCAAGCGTAACATATCATACTAATTTGAGTGTCCCAGATTACATTTACTATGTTACGTCTAGTCTATGAGACCAGGCTGGTTCACCCAGCGACCATCTTGAAGGCGGAGACAGTACAGATGCATCAATGCTGTGACAGAGAGACTGAGAAAAAGTTTCTATCTTTAGGCCATCAGATTGTTCAACAGTTACCACTAGCTGGCCCAGTACCCTGCCCTGAACCTTAGTCAGTGTTCTAGCCTGCCACAACCTGGTACTCTACCCTGCACCTTAGAGACTGCTGCCCTATGTACATAGCGCCATTAAGTGTTTAGACTGCAGCCCATGTTTGATTCCGCGTTCTGTACTTTAGCAATCTCCATCAATCTGCAAACGTCTTATGCCTTTAATAGCATTGTTGAAATGTATAGTGAGGGGAATCCGAGACCTTTTGAAGACTCTGGGGCTTTCACCAAATTGTGCCGAAAAATCTTTCAATACTCTAAGCTTTTAACATTAAGCACATCTGCTGCACTGGAAAAAATATATGCACTTTTGATGTTTATATTGACCTTGTTTTAACTGCATCCATCAAAACATTGTGGCACAATGGATAGGTGTGAGCTTTAAGAAACTAAAGTAATTTAGAATGTGGGGTTCACAGTCCACATCCTGCCAATAGGGTCTGGCTCCAGCAGATACCTTCTCACACCACAGATGCTGTGAGACATACGGGATGAGAGAGGATGTCAAATGGTGCCAGAGAAAATGGTGTGTTACTGCTACCAATAGCATGAGGTGTGGAATTACTTTTCAAATTAGTAGCACAGACAAAAGGGGCTAGCTATCAGTTTCTTTGCTAGCTAGTGCTACTATTGTATCCAAAAATGCTAAAAACATGGAAGTCAAATGCAAGAGAGCAGAACTTGGTAAATAGCCGGAGCCGTTTCATGTACATAACTACCGGCATACAAAAATAACAAAACACATGGGCACAAAACCCGTATCGCACCAGTCACATAATGCACACGTACTTACAATAAACAATTCCCGACAAGGACATGGGGGAAACAGGGAACATATACAACATGTAATTATGGAATTGAAACCGGGTGAGTGCGACAACCAGACAAAACAAATGGAACATGAAAAAAAGATCGATGATGGCTAGAAGACCGGTGATGTCGACCGCCGAACAAGGAGAGGAACCGACTTCGGGAGAAGTCGTGACAGGTGTTTTGCGGTTACTATTTAATGAAGCTGCCCTTTGAGGACTTGTGATATGTCTGTTTCTCAAACTAGACACTCTAATGTACTTGTCCTCTTGCTCAGTTGTGCACCAGGGCCTCCCACTCCTCTTTCTATTCTGGTTAGAGCCAGTTTGCACTGTTCTGTGAAGGGAGTAGTACACAGCGTTGTACGAGATATTCAATTTCTCGTATGGAATAGCCTTAATTTCTCAGAACAAGAATAGACTGACGAGATTCAGAAGAAAGTCTTTGTTTCTGGCCATTTTGAGCCTGTAATCGAACCCACAAATGCTGATGCTCCAGATACTAGTCTAAAGAAGGCCTCTTTAATCAGGACAACAGTTTTCAGCTGTGCTAACATAATTGCAGAAGGGCTTTCTAATGATCAATTAGCCTTTTAAAATGATAAACTTGGATTAGCTAGCACAACGTGCCATTGGAACACAAGAGTGATGGTTGCTGATAATGGCCCTCTGTATGCCTATGTAGATATTCCATTAAAAAAATCAGCTGTTTCCAGCTACAATAGTCATTTACGACATTAAAAATAAAACGTATACAGTAGACATTGTTAAAGTCCAGTGTAGTTCCTTGAGAGCCATTGTGGTATCGGCTTGAGGGGGAATATACACAGCTGTGATGATGACTGAAAATAATTATCTCGGGAGGTAATGCAGTCAGCATTTGATTGTGAGGTATTCTAGGTCGGGTGAGCAAAAGGACTTTAATTCCTATACATTACCACAATCAAACCATGAGTAATTAATTATGAAACATACACATCCACCTTTCTTTTTCCAGGAGAGTTCTTTATTCCTATCTTTGCGATGTACTGAGAACCCAGCTGGCTGTATGGATGGGGACAGTATATCCGAAGAGAGCCATGATTCCATGAAGCAGAGTATGTTACAGTCCCAAATGTTTCTCTGGAAGAAGATTCTTACCCTGAGCTCATCTACATTATTTTCCAGGGACTGAATATTAGTGAGTAATATGCTCCGAAATGGTGGATGGTGTGCACGCCTCCTGAGTCGGACTAAAAGTCCACTCCATATACTTCTTCTTTCCCGGCGGAATCTTGGAGCAGCCTCTGGGATAAGTTCAATCGCCTTGGGGGTTACGAACAAAGGATCCAATTCAGGAAAGTCGTATTTTTCAGGTTGAAAAGCTTGTGAGTTACCGTCGCTCTGATATCTGAAAGTTATTTCTGTCTATGTAATAATGCAAAAAACGTTCTGGGCTAATAATGTGTCAAATAACACACACAAAAATTATGCAAAGTTGCTTAGGAGCCAGAAACTGAGCGGCCATGTCTATCGGCGCCATCTTGTCAGAGGTGGAGATTTAATTACAGGTGTGTGGTTTTGAGAGACTGGCCGTGTCTGAACACCCATACTTGTATCCTAAATAGTACACCGTTTGTGTATGCGAAAAAAATTAGTTTTATAGTATGTGACATGTTGAAAACCAAGTATACTTTAAATGCCAGGATGTTATACTAATTTCGGCTTTGATAACAGCTGATCAATTCGATATGGGAATGTGCTACCGAAATCAATGAATAGCGGAAAAGAATGCAGTCGTGCATCACACATTCTCAGTATGCGAAATGGAAATGTTTTATAGTATGTGACTTTTCGGAAATCAAGTATACTTTTAAATGCTAGTAGAATTCTCTGAACATTTAGGAATTTCACAGCCACAATGTATTGGAAGGTGGGGGCTGCGAGTTTTAATAGCTATATCTCTTCAAGTAAACAACAAAACCACATGGAAGATGACAAAGTGAAGCTTCTGCAGTGGTGTTGAAATTTATGTAGTTTTTGTTCTTCTTAAAATGAAGACGACTATTTCATCATAACGTTACATCTTTGAAATTAGATCTGCTGCCTGCCATGCCTTTAGCTAGCTATGTGCTTTACTAGGACTAGAAGTTTTAACTGTTCAAATAGTAACGATAGCTACATGGTTACTTGTTTGCTGTTGAGCAACAACTTAATTTTTAACATTAGACCAGTTAGCTAGCTATTGGTTGTAAATACCAGTGGTAGTGTTCAAACTGTTGCAGGGTATGATGACAATACCAGGCATTTCATTCAGTGGCGAACATGGCAGGAGAAATGTGGCAACAAAAAGGTTGAGTACATCATGTGGCCATAGCTAGCTCTCTTGCTACTGCACTATGCACTGCCACTTGCTATTGCTAACATTAGTAATGCAGTAGCCTACTTTCATATTTACCACAGCATTGCTAGTCCCAACCCTTCTCTTTTATTCTAGTTATCCTGATTTGTCACGCCAGTTTATCTGTGTTGAACTGATTGCAATGGTCATGCTATGCAATATTAGTTTTTACTTGAATAGTTACAGCCAGAATGGGTCTAGCTAGTTTCATTGCACATAACTATAAGGGCACAAGGCGAGATCCCGATACAGACACGGGAGGCAGATGGTTTGGGTCTTTGATATTTATTAATCATTCCAAAAGGGGTAGGCAAGAGAATGGTCAAGGACAGGCAAAAGGTCAAAACCAGTTCAGAGTCCAGGAGGTACAGAGTGGCAGGCAGGCTCGAGGTCAGGATGGGCAGAATGGTCAGGCAGGCGGATACAGAGTCCAGAAAACAGGCAAGGGTTAAAACCGGGAGGACTAGCAAAAAGAGAATTGAAGCAGGAGTACGGGAAAACACGCTGGTTGACTTGAAAGACACAGGGATAAATACACCAGGGAAAATAAGCGACACCTGGAGGGGGTGGAGACAATCACAAGGACAGGTGAAACAGATCATGGTGTGACTCTTAGTGCACGGATCCCGCTAGTGAGATCAAATTCGACAACATCAGGTGAAATTACAGAGCGCCAAATTCAAAATAAAAAATTGTAATAGTAAACATTCATGGAAATACAAGTGTCTTGCATCATTCAAACGCTTTGACTCTTGGTAATCAAACTGCGTTGTCAGATTTCAAAAAGGCTTTACGGCGAAAGCATAGCATTCGATTATCTGAGGACAGCGCCCCACATCAACATATTTTTCAAACCAGCACAGGTGTCACAAAACAACAAATAGCGCTAAAATAAATCACTTACCTTTGAAGATCTTCCTCTGTTTGCAATCCCAAGGGTCCCAGCTACACAATGAATGGTCGTTTTGGTCGTCCTTCTTTATATCCAAACAAGTCTGCTTATTTGGCGCCATTGATTTCAGTAATCCACTCGTTCAACATGTAGACAAAGGAATCCAAAAAGTTACCGGTAAAGTTCGTCCAAACAAGTCAAATGATGTTTCTAATTAATCCTCAGGTATTCTAATATTTAATACAGAGATTAGTATGTTCAATAGGGAAGATAAATAACGAAGAGCACGCACCTCATTCACGAGCGCAACAAGACTAATTTCCTAATGGGGGACACCTTGGATAAACTACAACTACTTGTTAGTTTTTCAAGAAACAAGCCTGAAACCTTGTGTAAAGACTGTTGACATCTATTGAAAGCCTTAGGTACTGCTATCTGGGGGCTATTTATTTGTATATCCCATAGGCATCCATTGAAAAGGACTTTGACCTCCAAACGAATTCCTTGGGGATGGATTGTCCTCAGGTTTTCACCTGCCATATCAGTTCTGTTATACTCACAGACATTATTTTAATAGTTTTAGAAACTTCAGTGTGTTTTTTTTATCAAATTCTACCAATTATATGCATATTCTAGCTTCTGGGCCTGAGTAACAGGCAGTTTACTTTGGGCACCTCAGACAGGCAGAAATTCAGGAAAATAGACCGTGGGCTAAGAAGTTAAAAAGCTACAAGTATTCCAGAGAAATGTACTGCAATTGGCATAGTACCTTTTACAGGGCTTTACATATAGTATGTTTGATGCTGAAAGCTATCATTTTCCATATTTTTCAGGAGTTGAAAGCTCCCCCCACCAGAGTCAGCACGAAGGGAGTGAAGGCCACTGTCTCATCCTGGAAGTGGTATGCGGTAATGGATGAGGCCCTCGAGCGCTGCCACTCCATCAACCCACCGGTCATCATCTCCTCATCCTCCCTAGGTGCAGCTGTGGGCTCCTCTACCTCCCTGAAGGGTCCCGATGTGGACGCTGGAGAAGGACCAGGAGAAGGATGTGACTGCCAGGGATGCACGCCTTATGTCCATGACTAAGAAGTAGTATTTTGTATGTATTTTATTTATAGCTATTCATTTAGTAATTTTTTTAACCCAAAGTGGATTTCTGTTCTCATTGAAATGTGTTTTTTTGTTTGTAATTTTTTTAAATCATACTGGAGCATCTACGGTTGGTTTGTTTAACTTTCAACATTTCAACGTAAAAAATGCACTTGCACATCTGAGCTATCTTGATGCAGGTGCATGCTAACAATTAGATAAGTTGAATAAACCCGTATACTGCTCTTGCTATTATCACTTTTTTGTTGAAGCTTACGTGTCCGCCTTTCGGCCTTTATCAGAGCTTTTTGCTCTACTAGACAAAATAAACCATCTCGAGTATAACAAGAATAATCTATTTCATTTCTATTGCACTTCTCAAAACTATCTCAAAGCAAACAGACAAGCAGTACATCATGAGTAGCCTAGCTATAATTGGCTAGGTCAACAAATAGAGGCCAAGTCTTTGAGCTCATGCATTCTCCAAAGATGGAGCGGGACAGTTCATGGCTTGATCGGAAGAAGGTGGTCAGGGAGATGGTTGATGAAGATGGAGTCTGGTGATAATCTTCATCTTTTTGAGGGCTAGCTACTCTGGAAACCAGACTGAGTCATGTAGCTACTGAACTTCTCCTTATCAATGTATGGCACCCACTTGGCTGATGCCTCATCGGCTCTGGTCACCAGAAAGCTCACCACACAGTTCAGAGTAGTAGCTAGCCAGTTGTCCTCATGACGAGCCCTAAGCCTCAGTACTGTAATCCTCCACTGCATCTTCTATTCCTCTCAAGCTTCATGTTACGCACGCCTCTGTGAAGAGGGAACGCAACACCCTGCTGCAACTCAACTCTCTGTGAAGTGCAAGAGGTATGAACTGTAGGTGGGAGAAAGGACGACAAAGGCAGAATTTACCGTTTACTAGGATTTATTTCCTACACGGTAATATGGGGAAAAGGGGCTGGACGGAACCAAAGCAAAGAAAGTAAATATCAAAGTTCCCCCTCTCCTATCTAACCTGCCTACCCACTTAACTTACCTAACTTAACACCACCTGGTGCCCTAACCAAAATACAGGGGGTGGTCCGCCCAGGTCTTACCTAGTGTGCCTAGACATTGAATGTACTACGGGTATATGTATGCCCGCGGGCCTCTTGCCTAAGCACTCCCAAAGTGCCTTCTCCTTCCCCCCTGGGAACAAATGAAACAGAATGATTATTAACAATTTCACAAACACTAAGAAACACAGGACATCAATGAGGCTCTGTCTGACTGAGCAACAAACTCACAGAATATACCAACTGCTCCCAGCAACAACTAACACAGTAAATTACCCCAAAGCCATCAGCCTCCTCTCTCAGCAAATATCTCTCTCACCATCAAACTCTCTGCATTCCTCAGCCTTCAATGATCTCACCCTGCCTATCCTCTCTAATGATCTCTCCAAAACATTCAATCTTCTCTCTTTCAATCAAACTCTCTGCATTCCTCAGCCTTCAATGATCTCTCCAAAATATTCAATCTCTAGCCTACAATGATCTCTCTCTGATCTCTCTCTGATCTCTCTCTGATCTCTCTCTGATCTCTAATCCTTCTCTCTCTCTAATGATTTCTCTTTCTCTTAAACAGAACACTGGCTTTTATAGCTTCAGGTGGCAATGGTGATTAGAAACAGCTGTATCTTGACGAGGGGGCGGGGTCAGCTCCAATCATCAATTAGCCTGGGGTCGACCAATCAGCTGGTTGGGGAGAACTCAGGAAGCAATGTCCTGAAACACACACTCAAATACAAAAGCTACAACACAGAAACTGGGGAACGTAACACTTCAGCTGACTTTTTAAATGATACATGCTTAAGCGTACGGTTAAATCAAGTTTACTCCAAATATGTCGTTCCAAATGCTAGTTACTTAGCTAACGTTAGCCCAAAACAACAAAACTCAAGCACTCCACTGTAGTGAAAGATCACTGGGTGGGAAGCCGTAACTGATGTGAAGCCGTAACGTATGGTGTGTTCAAAACAACAGGGAACTCTTTAAAAAACATGATCAGACTCTGAAAAATATTTTTCAATGGGCATCCAACTCGGAATTACAAGTCAGTAACTCGGGCACCATCCTAGAGCTCCGACATCACGATTTTACCTAGTTCCCAGTTGTCTTGAATGCACCAAAAGTCGTACCTTGCTACCGTGGTGTACTACTTTTACTAAACAGTTAGTGCTAAATAGTACGTAGTACGATTAGTACACAGTATACCGTTTAAGCCAGATTTCGGCCACGGCCACTGTGTCTCATTGGTTGTGACATGTCACGACTTCTGCCGAAATCGTTGCCTCTCCTTGTTCGGGCGGTGTTCGGCGGTCGACGTCACCGGCCTTCTAGCCATCATCGATCCATTTTTCATTTTCCATTGGTTTTGTCTTGTCTTCCCACACACCTGTTTTCAATCCCATTCATTACCTATTGTGTATTTAACCCTCTGTTTCCCCTCATGTGTTTGTCAGAGATTGTTTTCTGTCATAGTAGTGTGTATAGGTGGCATGGAAGTCAGACGCAGGAGAGTTAGACGGAGTGTAAATGTAGACTTTTACTAAATGTCCACTCGATATGCTCCAAGCACGAAAATATACATATATCAAATAAACATGGGTACGAGGACACGTCGCACACCTATACAACAAGAAAACAATACTTGACATAAAACAATCTCTGACAAACACATGAGGGGAAACAGAGGGTTAAATACACAATAGGTAATGAAGGGGATTGAAAACAGGTGTGTGGGAAGACAAGACAAAACCAATGGAAAATGAAAAATGGATCGATGATGGCTAGAAGGCCAGTGACGTCGACCGCCGAACACCGCCCGAACAAGGAGAGGCAACGACTTCGGCAGAAGTCGTGACATGACAACTATGGGTACTGGGTACTAGGAGTTGGGAGGGGCTTGGAAGGGATTGAAGGGTAGCGATGGAGGTTTGGGTGCCGAGTTACAAAGCACTTCCTCTCATCTGTCGGAGCCTGAAATAGCCCAGATGGCAATCACTCACGTTTGTCCTAACCAAGGTGAGATAATGACAGGCCCCAGCCAGGTTTCAGGAGAAATGGAGGACAGGGATTGGAGGAACTTCCACTACAGCATGTATCACCTGGGAGATAGTGTCACACCCTGATCTGTTTCACCTGTCTTTGTGCTTGTCTCCATCACCCTCCAGGTGTCGCCCATCTTTCCCATTATTCCCTGTGTATATATACCTGTGTTCTCTGTTGCCAGTTTGTTTTGTTCATAGAACCTACCAGTGTTTGTTTCTCTGCTCCTGCCTGTTTCTTGCTCCTGTTTTCTAGTCCTTCCCGGTTTGGACCATTCTGCCTGCCCTGACCCTGAGACTGCCTGCCGTTCTGGACCCTTTACACCCACCCTTGACCTGTCGTTTGCAATAAACTCTTGTAACTTCTACGCTGTCTGCATTTGGGTATTACCTAAACGTGATAGATAGGAGGCTTCTGATAAGTAAACAACATTTATTTGTTAATTGTTTTGTTTTCCACACAATTTGGCTTGTGGAAAATGGTTACCAACCATGTTTCCCTTTCTCACTATCCTCTAGCCTTTAAAGCCTGACTATGCTAAAAGCTCCACAAGTTTTAACTGTGGCAATATATAAAAGAGGAATTGAAAGAAACAGTACAGTAGGTATTTGTTTTAGCGTTGCAGTTACATCATCGCTGAGAGCATTTTCAACATGATAAAAGTGGAACATGTTTTCTGCTCTCTGGGGGTCAATAACAGATTATAACTCCGCCTGAAAAACTCCCATCATTCACCTTTTATGGTGACAATAACGCTATTATTTGATGTATACTTTGGAATTATTGGAAATAGGCCAATAAATTATCTAAAGGAAATAGCAATGTCAAACTTGATAAATGTCTTTGGAGGTGTTGGCTGAGAGTTTTCTTTTGCAGTCACAGTTGCTGTATCTGACCGTTTCCGAATTGTTGTGGACCTGGAAACAGATAGTTTGAATTAAATATTGTTTTGAATATACTTTTTACCGATCCTAAATATGGTGTACTGCCCACGAATTCTGAAACATTGTCTACTTACAGTGGTAGCCTACTCACTTCAATGCAAAATATCAACTGTCTGTTCTACTGTATTTTATAAACTGCGCCCCATTTCAGATGCATAGAGCAAATACTTGAAATGATAATAGCTTATCTAATATACGAGATCATTTGTTGATTGACTACTTTGGGATTATGAACTCATCATGGACAGAAAAGGAATGTATTCTGCAATGTTTATGATATATGTATTGTGTATAATGTTTATAAGCAAAATACTGTATGACATTACAGTATTCAGACGTAGCCTACAAAACGTCAATGAGGAAGTTGAACCATCTGTTGTACCGTTAATCTGCGCTTTGGATCGGATCGCATAGAGCAAAATACTTCAAGTGGGTCCAATTAAATGAGAGATGGCACAAATGGTAGCCTATCCTAACTTGCTGTTGGCCTCCAGGCTATTTAGTGAGTATGAACCCATCACTGTCAGAAAAGGTGATGAATTTATTCTGCAATGATCATGGAAATGAAATAATAGGAAGTAGATGTCTAGTTCTAATTATTTTAGAATGAAAATATAAAATAAATATATTTTCGCTCCTCTCACTAACGTCAATTGATTGAATCTTGTTATTATATTTAGTTCCCTGTTTTTTTTGTTATGAATAAAAGGGTCAGAATAGGAAGCTATTACTAGGCTACTTTTGCCTTGCAATGCAATACTTCACCCACTAGAAACTGTGCGTACCCATGGTCTAAAGTTTGTGGTAGGAAATGCATATTTTCACGTCAAGTTCAGTTTTCATAAATGCCTTTTGCATGGAAACTGGCGCACACATGTTTTGGGGCATATTTTATAAATATGTTTATAAATGAGGCCCCAGGGCCCTATTGAGCACTTCCAGCAGCTGGTATTCATAAATCCAGATCCGCCACCATATGTGTGTCTACAGCTTAGAGCAGAATCCTCTCATCCTCCTCCCCATCCCTCACTGTCTATTCTCCCTTTCTGTCGCCACCTTGTACCCCTTCGAAAAGCAAAAATATGTCCTAAATATCCGAGAGGAAGAGGATGGAGGGGGGAAGGAGGGAGTGTAGAGGCAAGCCACGAGTTGCAGCCAACTCAAAAGAATGTTGATCACTTGCGTCTTATCGCGGACTGAGCCAGACCACCCCTTGTGAATTAAAGGATAAATAGTATCTTGCTCCCTCATTTTTCATCGGGCCAGGAGATGGCCGTCTGGTCGGCTGCTTCCTTTCTTCCGGCTCCTGCGCTGCAGAGATAATCCTGGGAGCCATTCCAGGCGGCGGAATCCATCTGGTCATAGTGTGGACGGGCCACCGCAGTCCTTGGCGTCGGCGAGGTCATTGTCTTGTCAAGTGAACTGAGGCTCGACGGCGGCAAAGCTTCTTTTTGTTTTGAGTTTGTTTTGTTACTGTTTGTGTTCACCTTGAGACACTAAAGGTGTACAAGGATGGACTGTTTTAATTGAGTGGATTTAATAGCAACGGGTCAATGGTAGTGTCCATGTACCTTTCTCTGAGAGAGAACAACGTTTTTCTTCTCCTAACTGTCCCCCACAGCATGGTTCTGGGGGTTTTCTTCCACCCATGCTCTTTTACTCTATCAATCACTTTTACCTTCAGATAAACTTCATCATGATCTACAGCATGTACTCCACTTGGTGTCATAGTGTATTAGTTGAAGTAGAACAACATAGTATGTATCTAAATACAACAAAGTGGGATAGCCTGAGATTCATGGGACAGCAGTGTGTATTCTCACCCTCTCCACTCCTCTCAGTCCATCACTACTTCTGACAGCAAATAAAACAAAGTGACGCATCCTGAGATCTTCGATATCATCAACCATAAAAAAAAAGATGAAACATACGGGAATATGAGGGTGGGCGAAAGGAGAGTAAATCAATAGGATTTTTGAGATCAATAGGATTTTCTTTTATTTTTGCATCTCAGAGAGGCAGTATATTTCCTTTTGTGAAGGATTATCGGCTGGTCTTGACGGGACTTTAAAGATTCATGAGGCATGCATGGAGAGACATGGATTATGTGTGAGTGACTGATGTGTGTGTGTGCATGCAGGGTTGTGTATGTTACTTTCTAAATGTAATCTGTTACAGTTACTAGTCACCTGTACAAAATTGTAATCAGGAACAACTTTTGGACAGTGGTGTGTTTTGATGGTTGCCAAGGGAAGCCAGGCTTCGCCCAAAAATGTACCAAGCAAAAATATATACATAATGTAACTTTCGTCTCTCTGTGTTTCATAATCTTCCTTCAATTCACAAGGGGCTGAATGTATCTCACCGGAGAAAGCATCCGAGCGAGCGAAACAGCGTCCCAATATCTCTGTATGCGTAGCCCATCTATTTTATGCTGTCTGGTCAAAGAGTAAGGGAAGAGTATGGGAAGCCAGTGAGCGTTTGGCCTCCCTTGATAAAAAATGAATAAAATAATAGCTAAACTGAGAGTTAGCTCAACTGTTAACCTCTCTTGGGTACGTGAGACGTTAGCGTCCCACCTCTTCAACAGCCAGTGAAACTGCTGGGCGCCAAATTCAAATACAGAAATTCTCATTATAAAAATTCAGAAAACTAAACATATTTTACATAGGTTTAAAGATTAACTTCTTGTGAATCCAACCACGGTGTCAGATTTAAAAAATGCTTTACGGCAAAAGCATACCTTACGATTATTTGAGAACATAGCCCAGCAGACAAATCATTACAAACAGTAACCAGCCAAAATTAAATTTCTGTATTTGAATATGGCGCCCAGCAGTTTCACTGGCTGTTGAAGAGGTGGGACGCTAACGTCTCATGTACCCAAGAGAGGTTAAAACAGATGAGTGGGGCTAAAGCTTAACTTCTTCAGGCTGCAAGCCCGGCACCGGACACAATATGACAACAGCCACTTCAAGTGCAGGGCGCGAAATTCAAAATATATTTTTTTAAAATATTTAACTTTCACACATTAACAAGTCCAATACAGCATTTGAAAGATAAACATCTTGTCAATCCAGCCAACATGTCCGATTTTTTAAATGTTTCACAGAGAAAACACCACATATATTTATGTTAGCTCACCACCAAATAAAAAAGAGGACAGACATTTTTCACAGCACAAGTAGGATGAAGTAGCATGCACAAGCCAACCTAACTAACCTAAAACCAACCTAAATAACCTAGAAAAAACTACCTCAGATGACAGTCCTATAACATGTTACACAATAAATCTATGTTTTGTTCAAAAAAAATGCATATTTTAGCTATAAATCAGTTTTACATTACTGCTACCATCATAGCTACAGTAAGAAATTGCACGGGAGTAGCCAGAGAAAATACAGACACCAACGTCAACTACCTTATTACACATCAGAAAACATTTCAGAGAAATATATGGTGGATAGCTAATGAAAGACAAAGATCTTGTGAATACAGACAATATTTCCGATTTCTGAAGTGTTTTACAGCGAAAACACCACATATATTTATGTTAGCTCACCACCAAATACAAAAGACAGACAGACATTTTTCACAGCAACGGTAGCATGCAATTAGCATGCACAAAGCTAACCAAACTAACCTAGAACCAACCTAAATAACCTAGAACCAACCTAAATAACCTAGAAAAAACTACCTCAGATGACAGTCCTATAACATGTTACACAATAAATCTATGTTTTGTTCGAAAAAGTTGAATATTTTAGCTATAAATCAGTTTTACATTACTGCTACCATCTTAGCCACCATCATAGCTACAGTCAGAAATCGCACGGCAGTAGCCAGAGAAAACAGACACCAACGTCAACTACTAATTTCACATCAGAAAAGATTTCAGAAAAATATATGGTGGATAGCTAATGAAAGAGAAAGATCTTGTGAATACAGACAATATTTCCGATTTCTGAAGTGTTTTACAGCGAAAACACAATATATCGTTATATTAGCTTACTACAATAGCTAACACACATAATCAAGCCATTTCTTCTCTCACTTCCGCATGACATCCAGGGGAAGGCGTGTGACGTGTTTCTACAGTCATAAGTGCCAAGGCCTTTTATAGAGAGTATCTTGAAGAGAGACATAGCTTCTTGGAAATGTCACTTTTTACAGAAAATGGGCTGTAAAAAGAGTTATGTTTCACTTAGAGAAATAATTAAACCTGTTTTAGAAACTAGACAGTGTTTTCTATCCAAAAGTAATAATAATATGCATATTGTAAGAACAATAATTGAGTACGAGGCCGTTTGAAATGGCCACCTCTTTCCACTGCTGATACTCACTGCTGATATTTGAGCCATAAGAGGTTTTAAGAGGCTGTGAACGATTCTGAATGAGTGTAGACAAAGAAAAGCTCTCCAGTAGGTACCAAAACATTCAAAAGCCATTTTCTCAAAGTGAGGTAAGAAGTTTATCAACTTTCAAAGCAGAATTGCTTTCCCATTGTTCCTCAAATGCAGTATATGATATACCATTTTGTGGCTCTGTGTCTCTGATCTTATCCATCGTAAAAAAAAACACCATTTCAAATTTTGCTACATAAGACCGAATCAAGGCGGTCGGTCACATTTTCTTGCGTTACAGCCTTATTCTAAAATGGATGAAATAATAATAAAAAACCTCAGCCATCTACACACAATACCCCATAATGACAAACTGAATACAGGTTTTTCGCCCGGCCAAACTGAGCAATCGGGGTGATGCATGGTGGTGGCAGCATCATGTTTTGGGGAGGTTTATCAGCGTCAAGGACTGGAAGACTAGTTAAATCAAATCAAAGTTTATTTGTCAAGTGCGCTGAATACAGCAGGTGTAGACCTTACAGTGAAATGCTTACTTACAGGCTCTAACCAATAGGGCAAAAAAGGTATTAGGTGAACAATAGGTTGGTAAAGAAATAAAGCAACAATAAAAAGACATGCTTTAATACAGTAGCGAGGCTATAAAAGTAGCGAGGCAGCATACAGACACCGGTTAGTCAGGCTGATTGAGGTAGTATGTACATGTAGGTATGGTTAAAGTGAATATAAATATATATGATGAACAGAGAGTAGCAGTAGCTTAAAGAGGGGTTGGTGGGTGGTGGGTGGGACACAATGCAGATAGCCTGGTTAGCCAATGTGCGGGTTGCACTGGCTGGTCTGGCCAATTGAGGTAGCATGTACATAAATGTATAGTTAAAGTGACTATGCATGTATGATAAACAGAGAGTAGCAGCAGCGTAAAAAGAGGGGTTGGGGGGTACACAATGCAAACAGTCCGGGTAGCCATTTGATTACCTGTTCAGGAGTCTTTATGGCTTGGGGTAAAAACTGTTGAGAAGCCTTTTTGTCCTAGACTTGGCACTCTGGTACCCCTTGCCATGCGGTAGTAGAGAGAACAGTCTATGACTGGGGTGGCTGGGGTCTTTGACAATTTTTAGGGCTATCCTCTGACACCGCCTGGTGTAGAGGTCCTGGATGGCAGGCAGCTTAGCCCCAGTGATGTACTGGGTTGTACGCACTACCCTCTGTAGTGCCTTGCGGTCGGAGGCCGAGCAATTGCCGTACCAGGCAGTGATGGAACCAGTCAGGATGCTCTCGATGTTGCAGCTGTAGAACCTTTTGAGGATCTCAGGACCCATTCCAAATCTTTTTAATTTCCTGCTGGGGAATATGCTTTGTCGTGCCCTCTTCACGACTGTCTTGGTGTGTTTGGAACCTTCTAGTTTGTTGGTGATGTGGACACCAAGGAACTTGAAGCGCTCAACCTGCTCCACTACAGCCCCGTCGATGAGAATGGGGGCGTGCTCGGTCCTCCTTTTCCTGTAGTCCACAATAATCTCCTTAGTCTTGGTTACGCTGAGGGAGAGGTTATTATTCTGGCACCACCCGGCCAGGTCTATGACTTCCTCCCTATAAGCTGTATTGTCATTGTCTGGGATCAGGCCTACCACTCTTGTGTCGTCTGCAAACTTAATTATGTTGTTGGAGTCATGCCTGGCCATGCAGTCGTGGGTGAACAGGGAGTACAGGAGGGGACTGAGCACGCACCCCTGGGGAGCTCCAGTGTTGAGGATCAGCGTGGCAGATGTGTTGCTACCTACCCTCACCACCTGGGGGTGGCCCATCAGGAAGTCCAGGATCCAGTTGCAGAGGGAGTGGTTTAGTCCCATGATCCTTAGCTTAGTGATGAGTTTTGAGGGTACTATGGTGTTGAACGCTGACCTGTAGTCAATGAATAGCATTCTCACATAAGTGTTCCTTTTGTCCAGGTGGATAAGGGCAAGGTGGGGTGCAATAGAGATGGCATCATCTTTGGATCTGTTTGGGCGGTATGCAAATTGGAGTGGGTCTAGGGTTTCTGGGATAATGGTGTTGATGTGAGCCATTTCCAACCTTTCAAAGCACTTCATGGCTACGGACGTGAGTGCACCGGTCTGTAGTCATTTAGGCAGGTTGCCTTTGTGTTCTTGGGCACAGGGACTATGGTGGTCTGCTTGAAACATGTTGGTATTACAGACTTAATCAGGGACATGTTGAAAATGAAGACACCTGCCAGTTGATGTTGGCTTTAGTCAGGATCGAGGGAAAGATGAACAGAGCAAAGTACACAGAGATCCTTGATTAAAACCTGCTCCAGAGCGCTCAGGACCTCAGACTTGGGCAAAGGTTCACCATCTCTGAAGAGACCTGAAAATTGCTGTGCAGCAACGCTCCCCAACCAGCCCAACAGTGCTTGAGAGGATCTGCAAAGAAGAATGGGAGAAACTCCCCAAATACAGGTGTGTCAAGCTTGTAGCATCATATCCAAAAATATTAGAGGCAATAATCTCTGCCAAAGTTGCATCAACAAAGTACGTAGTAAAGCGTCTGAATACTGGTCATCCCCAAAGCCAACACCTGCTTTGGCCACCTTTCCTTCCAGTTCTCTGCTGCCATTGACTGGAACGAATTGCAAAAGTCACTGAAGCTGGAGACTTATATCTCCCTCACTAACTATAAGCATCAGCTGTCAGGGCAGCTTACCGATCACTGCACCTGTACACAGCCCATCTGTAAATAGCCCACCCAACTACCTCATCCCCACATTGTTATTGTTTTGCACCCCGGTATCTCTACTTGCACATCATCATCTGCACATCTATCACTCCAGAGTTAATACTAAATTGTAATTATTTCACCACTATGGCCTATTTATTGCCTTACCTCTCTAATCTTACTACATTTGCACACACTGTATATAGATTTTTCTATTGTGTTATTGACTGTACGTTTGTTTATTCCATGTGTAACTCTGTGTTGTTGTTTATGTCGCACTGCTTTGCTTTATCTTGGCCAGGTCGCAGTTTTAAATGAGAACTTGTTCTCAACTCGCCTTCCTGGTTAAATAAAGGTTAAATAAATGTATAAAACGTACGTAAATGTGATATTTATGCAATGAAAAAAAAAAAAGTCTACAAACCTGTTTTTGCTTTGTCATTGTTGTGTATTGTTTGTAGATTGATGAAGGAAAAAAGGCTGTAACCTAACAAAATGTGGAAAAAGTCAAGGGGTCTGAATACTTTCTGAAGGCACTGTATAAGACAAAGTAGTCTGTACTGTATGGTTGCGTATGTTTTGCTGGTTCTCCATGCTTGGCTACAGACGAGTAGTTCAATCTTTTAATTGGGTACCAGACCTTGCATGTTGAACGGCATATGTTTCACAAACTAATGACCCACACCTCGACAAGCTCAGCGGAGGGAGAGGAGACGCCTGCCACAACACCGTTCATAACAACCTGTTTACATCCAAGGTTTTGGTTACGCTCCTTTTCCTTCGTATTTCTAAGGACATGCTGGGTTGTGTTCAGTAGAAGTGAATGTGAGAGAACAGGTTACAGATCCCAACCATTAACATACAGATAGCTAAATGAAGAATACTTTTAGATGTAACTCAAATTTCAGGTTAGTGCTACTTTCTTTTTATGATCAAAGTCTGGCTATACAGTATAATTGAAGGTTGTCTAAGAAGTGGCCACGGACATGGGCTTCAGAAAATGGATGTTGAAAAAGAGCACTAGAGAGACATTTAAGTCTGAAAGGAAGAAAGAACAGACAAACCTTTCAGTTGGACAAGGCTGACTTGAGGATAAGAAAATAAGTATTTAATTGATGCTGGAGATAATGAGTTCCCTATTAATCCAGTCAAATATAATGTATAATCGTCTTATTTGCCTTTAAAAGGCAGATGAAGGACTGGGGAATGTTAATGTGGATGATGGTCAAATGGCAGTAGGACAGAAAGAGAAAAGAACGGTTAACTGTACTTTGAGCCCTCTTAGAGGTCAATGCATGATATAATGTAAAGCAGGGCTGTTAGGTTTCACTTTCCTCAGATTCAAAGATTCATGTTTTGGATGATTTGGATAACTTCTTCATACTTATGGTGTTTTACATTTTGATCAGCAAAGATTCACTCAAGACGTAGACTTCTTACAGAACACTACTTCCCAGAGGTGTGGACTCGAGTCACAAATATGATGACTTGCAACTCGACTTTGACTTTAACACCAATGACTCGTGACTTGACTTGGACTTGAGCCCTTTGACTCGACCTGACTTGATACCCTCCACAAGCCCAAATATAAAAACTGATGCTATTAAAAAAAGTGTGCAGCACATCAACTCTTCATTTAATGGATTACAGTTTGAATCGGACAGCAGCCAATCAAATTGTGCCAGCTGATAAAAAGTTGTGCGTGGCAGTGAAGAGGAACGTCGGCGAGTGAATTCAGATGGAGCCCTTGGAAAGATGATACCCAAAAGTATTATTTTCATATATAAAGACAACGCTGTATCAACAAAAAATGGACTGCAACTTGCAAAACATGCGGGAAGAAAATTACAGACAGAGGCGCAACAATTTCTAACTTTGTTTGACATTTGAAGCTGCACAAAGAACGGTAAGTTGTGGCTAACATAGCCGACAGCTATATAATTTATAACTTTACTATTGTAGCATGTAGGCTAATGTAACGTTAAATCAATGAGCCTCCACACAGTCAGTCAGTGCGGGAATGTGATCATTGCACCCAAGATTGAGCTACAACTGGCTAGGCAGTTGGTAGCCTAAATCCTGCCTGATGTTACTGCTGTTCCTAAAACCATTGACATACATTAGCCTACTGTAACCACACAGAGATTGAGTGTGTGTGTGTGTGTGTGTGTGTGTAATGTTGGGTGATTGTGTACAAGCCTACATCGCCCGATTGCGCCCCATAGCGATCCTCAATAGTCGATCACTATTGGGGGGGTCTTTTTCATGGCTACCCATGTATTTCCATGGAAATATAACGTTTATTTGGAAAGTAATAAATAGAGATATTTTTTAAATCATTCATGATTTGCGTAAATTTTATATTCTAACTATTACTCGTTAAAAATATGAAATGTTAACTTTTCTATAATCAGTGCAAGGTCTGAAAGTGGAATCAGACTTTTTGACCAAAAGACAGGGTGAAGCCCAATTTGAACAACATGGCTTCGCAATACCATTGTCCAACATATACTGCACATCTTTCCAATTGCAGTCTCTTCTCCTCAGATACACGATAAAATCTCTGTTTGATAGGCTTAGCATCTCCGATGTCTATATCATGCTCAATTAAGTGGGTTTGCGATGCAGTGTCAGAAAACAAGTCAGGGTAGTTTCTAATAAGAGCTACCAATTCATCACGTTTCTCAGAGTCTAAATGATCTACCAAAACCCCAAGGTTTTGCAAAGTCTGGGAGTTTTTCAACTGACCTTGTAAGACCTGGTTTGGCTTACTTGTGCGCTGACACGTATGACAAGTTTTAATAAACTGAGATACATCCCGCTTTAAACGTGGCCAGAAAAAATAACGAAGTATGCGATCATAAGTTTTACGAACACCCATATGACCTGCCACATCACCATGTGAAGTTTGCAACACTTTATTTCGCAAAGTAGTAGGTACAACTATTTGAAAGACTGGTTCTCCTAGACTCTGATCATAGTGTGGAACCCATTTCCTGACCAACAGCCCATCAAGAAGAAAATAACACTGAGCACTATTCCTCACCACTGAATCAGGAACAACTTTATCAAACAGATCAGCCAAAGTAGTATGGGCCTTTTGCTCAGCCATCAATGAATCTCTAGAACTAGTCAACTGTTCTGTCTGGAGTTTGACTGGCAACTCAAGACTTTCTGGCTTACTCTCAATCTCCTTACGAGAGGCCGCGCGGGTAACCGCACAAACTGGAAATACCTCAGGAGACACAGTTTTGATCCGGAAATTCCCTTGCAGGGGACACTGAAGGTTGCTTCTTACAGATGTTTAGTTTGCCATCTGCCCACGCCTTACTACCTGCCAAGTCATTCCCCAAAATCATGTGGACTCCCTCTACTGGCAACCGGGTTCTAACCCCAACATCTACATCACCCTCTACCAGACCACATTTAACTTCATGTAAAGGACAAGAGAATGGAACTAAACCCATACCACATACCATTACATAACTGCCAGTATCAGACTCTTTAGAGAACGGCAAAACAGATTCCAGAATAAAATAATCTAAAGCTCCAGTGTCTATTAAGATCTTGATTGAAACATTTTGGTTGTCATCTACCAGGGACACTACACCATCTGAAATAAAGGCTGAAAAATCACAGCGGGAAGACTGAGAATCAAACTCAACTAGTGGCTGAAACAGCTCACCCTGGTGGTCAGAGGCTGTAACAGGAGCTGCCATCATAGCAGGTTTAACTTGACCTGACTTTTTTGATTTAAGCAGAGGACAATCTTTCTTCCAATGTCCTTCAACTAAACAGTAGCGACAGGTATTAGCATTAACCGGCGCTTTAAGTCCTCCAGACCCAAACTTCTGCTGAGGCCTTTGGAAAGAAGCTCCAAAAAAAGGTGACCTACTATTCCTAGGAGTATTTTTATGGTACATGTCACTGTTTGACTCAAAATGGATTTTATGTGTTAGCCTGTACTCATCTGCAAGGATTGCTGCATCACTTGGAGACTTAACTTTACGTTCATTCATGTATGTTGCAACCTGGTCAGACACAGAATTTTTTAACTGTTCTAACACAATCAAATTAGACAGACACTCAAAAGTACTAACTTCAGAAGCTGTACACCAACGATTAAATGCAGAAGTCAAATCACGAACAAACTCAGAATAGGTTTGTGGATCTAACTTTTTCCTGTAACGAAAACGTTGACGATATGCCTCTGGCACAAGCTCGTAGACCTTCAGAACTGCTGATTTAACTTTAGCAAAAACTTTACTGTCAGCTACACTCAGTGCTGCAAAAGCCTCACGTGCTTTACCTGTAAGTACACATTGCAACAACATAGTCATGTCCAAATCTGACCAAGTTCTAGCTTCCGCAATACGCTCAAATAAAGTGAAGTATGTGTCTGGATCTGACTCATCAAATTTAGGCAACAAACTAAGATTCTGTGAAACATCAAACTGTGGTAGTCCTTCTGGTCTATTAGCATTTCTCAATCGCTCTCTCTAACTGCATTTGCAACAGCTCCCTCTGCTGCTCAAAAGTTAATGAAGGGCTAGACTGAAAACTTGCACCCTCACTACTAGCAGACTGACCCCCAAAAACACCCATTTCCCTAAGACCCTGCTTTAATCTAGTTTTAACAGTCTCTTAAAAAAAAAATTCAACAATCTCAATCTGATAATGTTCAGCAATTTCAATTAACTGCTCCTTAGTACAAAACTCTAAGGCTACCTGTGAAGGATCTTGAACAAAACTACTCAAAATGGAAAACATTTTCCTCAACCAATACAACTATTACAAATGCTCCAAAAAACACCCAACTCACCTGCTGTCAGTCTGGGTTCAAGGACAGGAGCCACACCCCACTATCCTCCAAAAACAACTAACTAACTGGCCCTGGTCTTCGTGCAGTCACATGTGGTGGGGGTTTATGCACACAAAACCAGTGGAGTGGAAAAGACAACCAGAAACTGGCGGTCCCCCCATAACAACGGAGGTGCTCCCGAGCCGATGTAGGGGAAAAGGGAAAGGGATGCTCTACCCACGTTCACTGCCACCTAAAACAAAAAAACACAAGCCTCCTATTGACACTCGCTGATAAGCCTGAACAGGAGAGGACTCCCACCTGAACAAAACACAGAAAAACACAGAGTGAATTGCTTAGCTACCAAGCTAACTGAACCAAAAGAACACATGGCTCTCAACGCTCTCTTCAACAATATTGGCCCAACCAAAACATCCCCTCAAACAATTTTTTGGGGGGCAATCTGAACTAAACTAACCCAAGTTAACTACAAAACAATAATCAAATAAGCCAAATTACAAATAAACAAACATATCGATAATAAGACAAAGAAAATCTCGACAAAACCTTAACCAACTATGACAAAATGTTAGGGTAAACTAAAATACTAAAGTAAGACTAAAGTTAACTTTAACTTACGGATGAGCCCCCACTTGTCACAGGCCGGCTCATAGCCTGTGACACAAATGAGGGGACACGAACAACAGGTATAGGCCAATCAAAAAGGTTCTTTATTCTAAACCAAAACTATTAACTTTAAACAAAGAAAAAGGAATGAGGTGTGGAAGTATCATAATGTAGGGTGTATGTAAAGTGCAGGGATGTGTGAATCTGTGTGTGTGAATATGACTGAGTGAAAACTATGTAAAACTTGTAGTTTTACTTGTACCTAAGGAACAAACAAAACAGGATCATACCTGGAGGAGCAGAGAGAGAGAGAGAAGTGATTAGTGAAACAGTTTATACCCTGAGCCCAGGTGGCTCCAATCACTAACGACCCTCCTCTGCCTGCAGGAGGAACCGCCCCTGCAATGCAGAGGGGCCGTGACATATTACATTTGGTGAAGAGCACATTATTACTTGTTTAGGACTCGAAACTCAAAGTTTAGGACTTGAGACTTGACTTGATACTTGACGGTCTTGACTTGACTCGGACTTACCTGTCTTGACTTGGGACTTGAATTGGGTGCTGAGACTTACTTGTGACTTGTAAAACAATGACTTGGTCCCACCTTTGCTACTTCCTATGGACACAAATAAACACAAACATATCAAAACAAAGAAACTCACCTCCCATGTACTGACTCTACATTCCCTCACCATATCTCAGTAACAGTGGATATGACAAAGCTCTAAAATAGATCACTCATGCGTCACGTGTAATCTGGGCAGCAGATTTACAGTGCTTTCAGAAAGCATTCATACACCTTGACTTATTCCACATGTTGTTGTTTTACAACCTGAACAATGCCTGCACACCCCATAATGACAAAGTGGAAACATGTTTATAGAAATGTTTGCAAATGTATTGAAAATGAAATACAGAAATATCTCATTTACATAAGTATTCACACTCCTGAGTCAATACTTTGCAGAACGACCATTGGCAGCGATTACAGCTGTGAGTCTGTAAGAGTTTTACACAACTGGATTGTGTAACAGTTGCCCATTATTCTTTTCAAATTTCTTCAAGCTCTGTCAAATTTGTTGTTGATCATTGCTAGACAACCATTTTCAGATCTTGCCTTAGATTTTCAAGTAAATTTAAGTCAAAACTAATTCAGCCACTCCGGAACATTCACTGTCTTCTTGGTAAGCAACTCCAGTGTAGATGTGGCTTTGTGTTTTCGTTATTGTCCTGCTGAAAAGGTGAACTCACCTCCCAGTGTCTGGTGGAAAGCAGACTGAACCAGATTTTCCTCTAGGATTATGCATGTGCTTCGCTCCATGCCGTTTCTTTTTTATCCTGAAAAACTCCACAGTCCTTAACGATTACAAGCATACTCAAAACATGATGCAGCCACCACTATTCTTGAAAATATGGAGAGGGGTACTCAGTAATGTGTTGTATTGGATTTGCCACAAACAACACTTTGTATTCAGGACAAAAAAAGTTAATTCCTTTGCCACATTTCTTGCAGTTTTACTTTAGTGCCTTGTTGCAATCAGGATGCATGTTTTGGAATATTTTTATTCTGTACAGGCTTCCTTCTTTTCACTCTGTCAATTAGGTTAGTAATGTGGAAAACTACAATGTTGTTGATCCATCCTCAGTTATCTTGTTTCACAGCCATTAAACTCTTTAACGGTTTTAAAGTCACCATTGGCCTCATGGTGAAATCACTGAGTGGTTTCCTTCGTCTGCGGCAACTGAGTTAAGAAGGATGCCTGTATCTTCATAATGACTGGGTGTATTGATACACCATCCAAAGTGTAACTAATAACGTCATGGGATATTCAATGTCTGCTTTTTTTTACACATCTACCAATTAGTGCCCTTCTTTGTGAGGCATTGGAAAACCTCCCTGTTCTTTGTGGTTGAATCTGTGGTCCATGAAATGTATTATGTGGGTTGTTAAAACCACTTGGAAATAGGGGGCTCCATTTCCACTTTGGGAAAAAATAGTGCCCAAATTAAACTGCCTCATACTCTGTTCTAGATCATATGATATGCATATTATTATTAACATTGGATAGAAAACACTCTGAAGTTTCTAAAACTGTTTGAATCATATCTGTGAGTAAAACAGAACTCATTTGACAGGCAAAGTTCCAAACAGGAAGCGAAAATTCTGAAATGGGTCTCTCTGACAGGCCTCGCCTATTCAATTGCCTTGTATTTATGGATATGTATGCACTTCATACGCCTTCCACTAGATGTCAACAGGCAGTAGAATGTTGAATGAGGTGTCTGGCCTGATGTGGGACCGAATGAGAGCTTTTGGAGTGACAGGTCAGCCATATTGGCAGTATTTTGCAATGCGTTAGGTAGACACGAAGAAATGCTCCGTCTGGGACGTTATTGGATACATATGAGAAAAACATCATAAAGATGGATTTTCAACTGAGTTTGACCAGTTTATTCGACTTTTATTATGACTTTTGGAATTTTTCGTTCCCTGCGCCAAACGTTCATGGACACGTGAGCACCATTATGCTAGCCAAAGTTTCTAATTCGACAGAAGAAATGGACATTCTAAAACAAAACAACGATTTATTGTGGAACTAGGACTCCTGGCACTGCATTCTGATGAAAGTTCATCAAAGGTAAGAGAATATTTATGATGTTATTTCATATTTTTGTTGAATATGTGGACTCCAACATGACGGAGAATGGCTGAGCGCTCTCTCAGACTATTGTATGCTGTGCTTTTTACTAAAGTTATTTTTTTAAATCTAACACAGCGGTTGCATTAAGAACCAGTGTATCTTTAATTATTTGTCCAACATGTATTTTTCAGCAAAGTTTATGATGAGTTTTTCTGTTAGATTACGTGACTCTCCAAAATTTCTCTGGACATTTTGGTGCTATTTGTGACGATGGCTGCGTTGTAAAACCCAGATTTGTAGCTATAAATATGCACATTTTCGAACAAAACATAAATGTATTGTATAACATGATGTCATAAGACTGTCATCTGGTTAAGTTGTTCAAAGGTTAGTGATTAATTCTTTCTCTATTTGTGGGTTTTGTGAAAGCTATCTTTGCAGTGAAAAAATGGCGTTGTGTGTTTGGCTATTGTGGTGCGCTAACATAAATATATATTGTGTTTTCGCTGTAAAACATTTTAAAAATCTGAAATGTTGGCTGGATTCACAATATGTTTATCTTTCATTTGCTGTATTGGACTTGTGATTTCATGAAATTATATTATATGATATCCCTGTGGCGCTAGGCTATGCTAGTCAGCTTTTCTGATGAGGATGATCCCGGATCCGGGAGGGGGGTCCGTAGAGGTTTTAAGAGAGTTTTTACTCCTGAATTTATTTAGGCTTGCAATGACAGAGGGGTTTCATACTTATTGACTTAAGACATTTATGACTTTTTTTCAGGAAACAAGGCGTATGTCGCGGGTCACTACTCCACAGGAGAGCCATTTGAACGTGAACTTTAAAAAAAACTCAAAATTAGATAATGAGTTGGCTGGACATGCCGAGAGAGGAGTTCAGAATGATCTGCCATATACAGTGGATTGCGAAAGTATTCACCCCCTTTGCATTTTTCCTATTTTGATGTCTTACAACCTGGAATTAAAATAGATTTCATGGGGGTTTGTTTAATTTGATTTACACAACATGCCTAGCACTTTGAAGATGCTAAATATGTTTTATTGTGAAACAAACAAGCAATAAGACAAAAAAACAGAACTTGAGCATGCATAACTATTCAACCCCCCAAAGTCAATACGTTGTAGAGCCACCTTTTGCAGCAATTATAGCTGCAAGTCTTTTGGGATATGTCTCTATAAGCTTGGCACATCTAGCCACTGGGATTTTACCCATTCTTCAAGGCAAAACTGCTCCAGCTCATTCAAGTTGGATGGGTTCCGCTGGTGTACAGCAATTTTAAGTCATACCACAGATTCTCAATTGGATTGAGGTCTGGGCTTTGACTAGGCCATTCCAAGACATTTCAATGTTTCCCCTTAACCACTCGTGTGTTGCTTTAGCAGTATGCCTAGGATCATTGTCCTGCTAGAAGGTGAACCTCCGTCCCAGTCTCAAATCTCTGGAAGACTGAAATCGGTTTCCCTCAATAATTTCCCTGTATTTAGCGGCATCCATCATTCCTTCAATTCTGACTAGTTTCCCAGTCCCTGACAATGAAAAACATCCCCACAGCATGATGCTGCCACCACCATGCTTCACTGTGGGGATGGGGTGCTCGGGGTGATGAGAGGTGTTGGGTTTGTGTCAGACATAGCGTTTTCCTTGGTGGCCAAAAAGCTTAATTTTAGTCTCATCTGACCAGAGTACCTTCTTCCATATGTTTGGGGAGTCTCCCACATGCCTTTGGCGAACACCAAACATGTTTGTTTAATTTTTTCATTAACTTCTCACGAGTCACCAACCCTGATCCGGTAGCACCCCCCCCCCCCCCCCCCCACTGAGTAGCATAGCTAGCATAGCGTCACAAGTAACTTGTAGCATCTAAATATCATTAAATCACAAGTCTAAGACACCAGATGAAAGATACAGGTCTTGTGAATAAAGCCACCATTTCAGATTTTTTAAATGTTTTACAGGGAAGACACAATATGTAAATCTATTAGCTAACCACGTTAGCAAAGGACACGATATTTTTACTCCCAACAGCTTTTTCCTGCGTCAGTAGCTATCACTAATTCGACTAAATAAAAATATATATAGCCACTAACCAAGAAACAACTTCATAAGATGACAGTCTGATAACATATTTATGGTATAGCATAGTTTTTTTGGGGAAAAATGTGCATTTTTCAGGTATAAATCACAGTTCTACATTGCAGCTGCAATCTGAAATAGTGCTGACCCAGCCAGAACAATTACAGAGACCAACGTCATATAACGAATTACTCATCTTAAAACATTTCAGAAAAATACACAGCGTACAGATATTGAAAGCCCAACATCTGGTGAATCCAAACAATATTTCTGATTTATGAAATGTTTTATAACGAAAACAAAATGTAGCGCTAAATTAGCATAGCTATACCAGGCAGATTCGGCTAGGCGCCCACGGCCAGTTCACATGCACAACAGATATGATATAACATCGTAAATTGGGTCTTACTATGGCTGATCTTTCATCAGAATGTTGATCAAAGTGTCCTTTGTCAAGATGAGTCGTTGGTTCCGTTCAGAATTGTTCCTTGCCCACTCCATTTAGCACAGGTACCGGTCGAGTGGCACGGATCTCAAACGTAAATAAATTCAGACAACGGAACACCACAAAACTCCCGAAAAAATTAAAATAATCTGATTAAACTATATTGAAAAAACATACATTACGATGATCTGGTCACATGTATCAAACAAAATTCGACACGGAGATAGTTTTCATCCATAACGCCAGCAAAACAGTACACAATCGCAGCTCCAACTCGTGCGAATCAGAAAACCGGAAGTTGTCGGTCACGCCAAAGAAATAGGTCTTATTTCACGTCAGTACCAGATAAACAAAGAATTTCTCCTCTGACGTCCTCTTGACACCCAGAGGAAGGCGAATGAAGTGTGTTTCTGGTCATAGGGGTCATGACCATATATAGGCAGAGCGTTGAAGCGAGCATAGACTTCTTGCATTCTACTTCTTGGTCAGGGAAAGTGCTGTCAAATGACTTGTGTATCACTCAGAGACAAAATTGAAACGGTTTTAGAAACTAGAGGTTGTTTTCTATCCAATGGTATTAATTATATGCATATAGTAAGAGCAATAATTGAATAAGAGGCAGTTTAATCTGTAGAGCAAATTATGCTAATGCGAAAACAGCACCCCCTGTATTCTCAAGAGGTTTTAAGCAATGATTTTTTCTGGACACTCTTCCTTAAAGCCCAGCTCTGTGGAGTGTATGGCATAAAGTGGTCCTATGGACAGATACTCCAATCTCCGCTGTGGAGCTTTGCAGCTCCTTCGGGGTTATCTTTGGTCTCTTTGTTGCCTTTGATAAATGTCATCCTTGCCTGGTTCGTTAGTTTTGATGGACGGCCCTCTCTTGGCAGGTTTTCTGTAGTGCCCTATTATTTTTTTTAAATTGAAAATGGATTCAATGGTGCTCCATGGAATGTTCAAAGTTTCACAAAGTGGTAAGAACAGCAGGGAGAAAACAAACCTCAAATGAAAAATCCAAAATAAACAAGAACAAAACCAGAGTACCTCAAGAAAATCCAACTAGAGAAACAAATGTTCACAGCATGGCTGGGGCTGGGTGCTAACATACAAACACAGAGCAAAGAACTGAGGAACACTAAGGGTTTAAATACTTTCAAGGGAAATGAAGCACAGGGGCAAATGATAACTGGAACAAGGGAAAAAACAAAAGGGTCAAAAAAGCACAATGGGGGCATCTAGTGACCAAAACCTGAACAATCCTGGCCGTGGGATTAATCTTAAGGGATCTGGGAAAGTGCAGGCGATAAGTAACGAGATTCACTCTCCTGGCAATCTTAAAGGGACCGATGTATTTCTGGGACAGCTTGCGAGACTCCACCCGTAGCGGTAAGTTCTTAGCCAGACTCTGGCCGAGGCGCAGGGTAGGCCCGGGACGGCGACGTCTGTTGGCTTGTCGTTGGTACCGCTGTGAGGATCGCAGAAGATTAAGACGGGTCTTCTTCCACGTAAGCCGACAGCGTCTGATGAACCTCAAGGCTGAAGGCACTCTGACTTCTGCCTCCTGGTCCGGGAACAATGGAGGGGCATAGCCAAAATGACACTCGTGCGGGGACATACCAGTGGAGGAGGAGCGCAAGGTGTTGTGCGCGTACTCGGCCCAGACAATGAAGGACGACCATGTGGACGGGTTGTTGGAGACCATACATCTGAGGGTGGTTTCCAGCTCTTGATTCATCCTCTCGGTTTGGCCGTTGGACTCCGGGTGGTACCCTGAAGATAGACTGGCAGTGGCCCCTATGAATTGGCAGAAGGCCTTCCAAAACCTTGAGGCGAACTGGGGACCTCTGTCAGAAACCATATCTTGAGGAATGCCGAAGACTCGGAACACATGGTTAATCACCAACTCAGCCTCAAGGGGACGAACCTGGCCGCCTTAGAAAACCTGTCGATGATGACTAGGATAGTAGTATTACCATGGGACGGAGGAAGGCCAGTAATAAAGTCCAACGAGATATGAGACCAGGGTCGGTGGGGAATAGATAAAGGGTGAAGGAGTCCTTGAGGGCGGAGGTGAGAAGATTTGCCCTGGCAGCACACGGGACAGGCCTTGACGAAAGTGGCACCGTCTTCTTTTATGGTGGGCCACCAGAACCTACGCTGGATGAACTCCAAGGTGCGACCTACGCCCGGGTGACAGGTGAGGCGAGAGGAGTGCCCCCACAGAAGGACCTGGGTCCTCGCTGCCTTGGGAACAAACAACCGATTGGCAGGACCTCCTTTAGGACACGGTTCGATGGCTTGAGCTCGTTTCACGGTATCCTCAACTTGCCACGAGATCGGAGCCACGATCTTAGCGGCAGGAAGGACAGGCATGTCAGTATCTTCTCGAATGGCAGGAGCGTAGACTCGTGACAAGGCGTCCGGTTTGAGATTCTTCGACCCGGGTCTATAGGTGAGGATAAACTGGAATCGATTGAAGAAAAGAGACCATCGAGCTTGTCTGGAGTTCAACCGCTTCGCCTGCTGGATATGCTCCAGATTTTTGTGGTCCGTAAGCACTTGAAACGGTTGAGAAGCCCCCTCGAGCCAGTGTCTCCATTCCTTCAATGCCATCTTAACCGCTAGGAGTTCACGATCCCCCACATCGTAGTTCCTCTTGGCCGGGGTAAGCCTGTGAGAGAAGAAGGCGCAAGGGTGAAGCTTCTTGACTTCACCCCTCTGAGACAGGACAGCTCCAACACCAACCTCTGATGTGTCTACCTCCACCACAAAAGGTTCATCCGCAGTCGGTAGTGTCAGGATGGGAGCAGAGAGGATGCACTGCTTGAGTCCTTGGAAGGCCGTCTCAGCTTCTTTTCCCCACAGAAACCTTGCGTTGCCACCCTTGGTTAAAGCTGAGAGAGGGGCTGCCACCAAGCTGAAGTTCTTGATGAACTTGCGGTAAATGTTAGTGAAGCCCAGGAAACGCTGAACTTCCTAAACGGACTTGGGGGTGGGCCAATACGCTACCGCCCCTACCTTCCTGGGGTCCATCTGGACTCGACCGGGTTCCACTACAAATCCCAGGAATTGTACTCGGGAGGAATGGAATTCACATTTTTCCGGCTTAACGTACAAATGGCTGTCTAGAAGGCATTTGAGTACTTGTCTGACATGCTTAGTGTGTTCTTGAAGGGAGCTCGAAAAGATGAGGATGTCATCCAAGTAAACGAACACAAAGATGTTAAGCATATCCCTAAGCACATCGTTTATGAATGCTTGGAACACAGCCGGGGCGTTGGTCAGGCCGAAGGGCATCACCAAGTATTCGTAGTGACCAGTAGGCGTGTTGAAAGCGGTCTTCCACTCGTCACCGGGTCTGATCCGCACAAGATGGTATGCGTTCCGCAGGTCAAGCTTAGTGAAGACAACTGCTTCCTGGAGCAGCTCAAAGGCTGTGGCCATAAGGGGTAGCGGGTAGCGGTTACGAACGGTTATGGCATTGAGTCCCCGGTAGTCGTTGCAAGGACGTAATCCACCGTCTTTTTTGGCCACAAAGAAAAACCCTGCTCCTGCCGGCGAGGTGGATGGACGCATGAGGCCTGCTGCCAGAGCGTCCTTGATGTAGGTATCCATAGCAGCTCGTTCGGGAGGAGATAGGGAAAAGATCCAACCCCTGGGGGGGCAGGTGCCCGGAAACAGGTCGATGGGGCAATCGTAAGGTCTATGGGGTGGTAGCATGGTGGCCCTCTGTTTGCTAAATACCGGTTTGAGGTCATGGTAACACTCAGGAACTCGGGACAGGTCGATGGATTCTAGAGACTCGGGAGGAGAACTCGGGGAACTCGGGAAGATACAAGTGGCTTGGCACGTAGGACCCCACTGCTTGATAGTGCCCACAGACCAGTCGATGTGAGGGTTATGGCTGTGAAGCCAGGGGTATCCAAGGACGAGAGGGAACTCGGAACAGGAGATCAGATGAAAGTTCATCACTTCCTGGTGTTGGGAAACTGAAAGTTGCAAGGGGGTAGTGACACGAGTGACAAGTTCAGATCCCAAAGGGTTTCGATCCAACGTAGTAACCCTCATGGGGTCACTTAGAGGTTCAGAGGGAACGCCATTCTCCTTCGCCTAGACACCATCCATGAAGTTACCTGCGGCTCCAGAGTCTACCAAGGCTTGAAGGGGAAGCTCGTGGTTGTCCCAGGAAAGGGTGACTGGAATGAACAGGCGGGAGTTGGATGGATGGGAGGAGGTTATGTTTCCCGTTACAGTCCTCCCAGGCCTGCACGGGACAGTGCGTTTCCCTGGAGCCCGGGACACGTGGAGCAGAAATGGCCCGGTTTGCTGCAATATAGACAGCATTGCTCCCTCATCCGGCGGTCTCTCTCAGCCTGGGAGATGCATCCAATCTGCATGGGTTCCGGTGGAGCCAGCGAGGATAAAGGTGGAGACTCGGAGCTGGGACCGATAGGAGCTAGTGTGAGAGGTCTACGGTTGAGTTCTCTCTCTCTCAGACGCTGGTCTATGCACGAGGCCAACTTGATCAGGGACTCGAGGTTGTCCGGTGGTTCCCGAGTGACCAGTTCATCTTGGATGGTGTCGGAAAGACCCTTCAAAAAGCACACTGTGAGCGCCTCGTCGTTCCAGCCACTCGCTGCTGCCACCGTGCGGAACTGGATGGCATAGTCCGTCACGCTGCGCCGACCTTGGCGGAGAGTCAGGAGCTGTTTGGCTGAGTCAGGGCTGCTGGTAGGACCTTGAAACACTCGCTTGAATTCTTCAGCAAAGGTAGAGTAGCTGGCACAGCAGGGACTTTGGGCATCCCACACAGCAGTAGCCCAGGCTAGGGCTTTTTCCGACAGCAGGGTGATGATATATGCGATCTTGGACCGGTCGGTGGGAAACGACGAGGGTTGCAGCTCGAAGGAGAGAGAACATTGGGTGAAAAACCCCTTACAAGCACTCGGATCACCTGAGAACCGTTGGGGAGGCGGCAGACGAGGTTCAGCCAAGGGGTTAACTGCCACGGGCACTTGAATCTGATGTACTGGGACAGAAGCGGTTGCTTCCAAGACACAAGGAAAAATTCACAAAGTGGTAAGAACAGCAGGGAGAAAACAAACCTCAAAAGAAAAATCAAAAATAAACAAGAACAAAACCAGAGTACCTCAAGAAAATCCAACTAGAGAAACAAATGTTCACAGCATGGCTGGGGCTGGGTGCTAACATACAAACACAGAGCAAAGAACTGAGGAACACTAAGGGTTTAAATACTTTCAAGGGAAATGAGGCACAGGTGCAAATAATAACTGGAACAAGGGAAAAAACTAAAGGGTCAAAAAAGCACAATGGGGGCATCTAGTGACCAAAACCTGACCAATCCTGGCCAAACCCTGACAACTTAGATTGCACAGAGGTGGACTTTGTGACTTATGTGACTTCTGAATGCAATTGGTTGCATCATATCTTATTTAGGGGTGTCATACCAAAGGGGGTGAATACATATCCACACACCACTTTTGTTTTGAATTTTTTTTTATTTTTGGAAACAAGTAATTTTTCTAACCCTAACCCTAACCCTAACCCTAACCCTATTCTGTGTATGTCCATTATATGAAATCCAAATAAAAATCTGTTTAAATGACAGGTTGTGACGCAACAAAATAGGAAAAACGACAAGGGGGTTGAATACTTTTGTAAGGCACTGTAGAATGCTTCTGTCTATTTGAGCTGATCATTCTGTGTTGGTAATCCAGTCGAACATGGCTTGTTTTATGTATCGTGTAGTGGAGCTGCATAAGTGTTGATCTCAAGTTTCTCAAGGATCGTGTTTTGAATTCAGTGGAATTAGAGTATGATAGTTAAAGAGGTTGCCCTTTCAAACTAAGGGCAACCATGGCATGGCATCCGTGACAGGGAGACGCGTCCATCATGCCTGATGGGTATAATGGTAAGATAGTCTCGCTAGCTACGTTTTCAGATAAAATACGTTTCTAATTTTGACAGAAAGTCATTTCCTTTCAAGCTGAAGTATACTGTTAGCTAGCTAGCTGACATTAGCTGGCTGGCTCCCTAGCTAACGTTGCGTGTATGATGTTATTATTCATATCCCAGAGCCCTTTGCTTGGCTAGTTAGAGGCTAATGTTAACTAACTGGCTGGCTCGCTAGCTAACGTTACGTGTATGATGCTATTATTCGTATCTCAAAGTCGTTTGCTTTGCTAGTTAGAGCCTAATGTTAGCTAGCTAACACTACCAGCAGATTCATGCAAGGCGTAGTAACATTAATGAGTTGGCACTATGTTCATTGTTGTTTAGCTAGCTAACGTTATGTGACGTGTACATTATGACCTTACACGTTGTTTACCTTGCTAGATGTCTTAACAAAAGACTGCACTATGCAAGTAACCATTTCAGGTGCGTTCGAAAATTCCGTCTGAGTATGCCAGTGCGCAGAATAACTGCTGAATTTATCTACGCATAACACCCATTGAATATGGCCGGTGTCAGTAAACGTCGGCAAAAATGCTTAACGAAATTGTTGCCAGCAGCGCTGGTTAGGCTGTTGTCATGTTATCCAGAGGTAAACAAATCATCAAGTGTGCATTCTGAACGCTCTGAGAGTGAAACGAGATGGGTGGGGCTAAAGCTTAAGAGGTTGTGAACGATGCTGAATGGGTGTATACAAAGAAGAGATCTTCACTAGTTACCAAAACATTCAAAATCCATTTTCTCAAAAGTGAGCTTTACAAGTTTACTTTCCCATTGTTCCTCAAAAATGCAATGTATGATATACAATTTTGTAGCTCTGAGTCTATACTTTTATCCAAAGTAAAAAAGACAATTTCACATTTTGCAACATAAGACCGATTTGAGCCGGTCGGTCACATTTCAGCTTTTCATATTTAATTAACTTGTAAACATTTGTCCACTTTGACATTATGGGCTATTTTCTGTAGGCCAGTGACAAAAAAATCTAAATTTAATACATTTTAAATTCATGCTGTAACACATCCAAATGTGGGAAAAGTCAAAGGGTGTGAATACTTTCTGAATGCACTTTATATGACTGTCAAACTGTTGACAGTGTTATGTTTGTGATTTGTTGCCGGGGTTAGGGCAAAGGGAGGCAACGTTGTTTCCTGGCTGGTGTCACTTCCGCAAAATCAGATAGCAAATGCCAGACATAGTGGAGACCGGTGAACCTGAGGACATATGAAGCTGGTGGGAGCGCTCATCACTGACAGAACAAGGCGAGGGCCGTATCCTAATGCGATGCGGTTCACTGTTGACTTCGACATCCCACATCCCCCTCACCACTGCCACCGCAACCCAACTGACACACACAAAATCACACCTCGGGAAGAGCTGGAAGACTAGGCATGCCTCATCTTGTGGAGTAGTGGAGAACGATAAAAAATTATGATAAAATGATAGACTGTGGGTCGGGTCAGTCCCTTCCTTCCCTCCACCCTGCAAGGCTCTCGGGCCTCAGCACTAAGAGGCCCGGAAGATGGCTCTGTCATCGACAGCTCACAAATCAGTCTTCCAACAGACCTATAGGAAGAATGGACACTGTCAAGGCCCCTACCCTTGAACATGTACACTCGTAGCTTGCACCACTCACACAAGCATGCACGCACGCATACACAAATATACAAAACGGACAATCAATCTAATCCACATATGCACACACACACAGAGCATGTTGCATGACTGACAAATCCCATCGACTCATGAGCTGATACTGGGTGTGCCTTCTGACAACAGCAGCATCCCTCTTCTTCCCCCTCTCCCTCCCACTTCTCTCACTCCCCTGATCAGTTACAGTTTCTCTATCCCAGTTTCTGTAGATAATTTTTTTTTACGACCATGTTTTTAATTTGGGGAACCGCCTCATTTTGCTAGGCTCAATATAACCCTGTATTCATCATCTTTCAATTTGAGCCTGAGATTCAGCCTCCAAGATGTGCTAATGCCCCAATAGGGAGACTCAAGATATGCATTATGATTAGGGAGACGCACATCTCTCCTGCACGACAACGATCTAAATATGCCCGGTAGATCTAAATACACTCGGCAGATTGATACTACAGAAAAAAATTTACAAATGAAAAAATGAAAATGAATGCCGACTTTTTGAATGCCGTGTCGGATGATTAGTTTAGAGGCTTGTCTTCAATGTCGTCCTGTTTTCAAAGAAAAAACTATTGTGTTGTACACTACATGACCAAAATAGTGTGGACACCATCTCGTCGAACATCTCATTACAAAATCATGGCCATTTATATGGAGTTGGTCCCCCCTTTGCTGCTGTAACAGCCTCCAGTCTTTTGCGAAGGCTTTCACTAGATGTTGGAACATAGCTGCAGGGACTTTCTGCGAGGTCAGGGATCTGTGCAGGCCAGTCAAATTATTCCACACCGATCTCGACAAACCATCTCTGTATGGACCTCACTTTGTGCATGGGGGCATTGTCATGTTGAAACAGGAAAGGGCATTCCACAAACTGTTGCCACAAAGTTGGAAGCACAGAATCGTCTGGAATGTCTTTGTATGCTGTAGCGTTAAGTTTTCCCTTCATTGGAAATAAGGGGCCCAGCCCAAACCATGGAAAACAGCCTCAGACCATTATTCCTCCTCCACAAAACTTATTTTTACAGTTGGCACTATGAATTCGGGCAGGTAGCGTTCTCCTGGCCTGCGCCAAACCCAGATTAGTCCGTCGGACAGCCAGATGGTGAAGCGTGATTCTTTCATCAACAGGTCACAAATCAGTCTGTTCAAACAGACCTACGAAGCTTGGCTTTGCACATGGTGATCTTAGGCTTGTGAGTGTCTGCTCGGCCGTGGAAACCCATTTCATGAAGCTCCCGACGAACAGTCATTGTGCTGACGTTGCTTTCAGAGGCAATTTGGAACTCAGTAGTTAGTGTTGCAATGAAGGACAGACGACTTTTACACACTATGTGCTTCAGCACTCGGCTGTCCAGTTCTCTGAGCTTGTGTGGCTTACCACTTCACTGCTGAGCCATTGTTGCTCATAGACGTTTCCACGTCAAAATAACAGCAATTACAGTTGACCGGGGCAGCTCTAGCAGGGCAGAAGTTTGACGAACTGACTTGTTGGAAAGGTGGCATCCTATGACAGTGCCATGGAGATTGTATGGCTGTGTCCTCGATTTTATACACCTGTCACCAACGGGTGTGGCTGAAATAGCCAAATCCACTAATTTCAAGTGGCGTCCACATGATTTGTATATACAGCGTAGGTTGGTGTTTTGTGGCCCCTGTCGTCATTTGTTATAAAGGCCCTTCTCCTTTTTCATTCTTCACCTCCTTCTGCTGTCTTCTTCCCCCTCAATGTTGGTTTGATTTCGTGACACATTTATTGTGGTGTCATGGATATAGGGAAAGGACGATTGCTGGAAGACTGTTAACAAATCTAAAATTCAACACAGCTGAAAATTATAAGACATGTAGGTGGGAGCAACAAGTATTGGAACAGCACTCAATTAAAACACACTTGACTAATCAAGTGTTCTTTAAACTGAAAGCCTGCTCATCATGCAGATGTTTTCCTTTTTATAACATTAGAGACATTGAACAACCCATATCAGAAACAACTTCCTCTGTTAGATGCTCATCTGTCTCATCACTACTGCAGCATCACTTTAGTGGAAACCAAGACTGTTCTCAGGGCAGGCATAGTTGTTGCTAGATATGTTTGAGTCAAGTCGGGACCAATTTTAAGATGTTAAATAACCATTTCCCTAACCTTAACCTAATTAACCTAACCTGTCACGTTAATTATCCTAACCTGACACATTCATTCCCCTAACCTGCTAGGAAAAGTCACAGCCAATAGTCAAAACCGGCGGAGGAAAATCTTGGTTTCCACTAATGTGATAGAGCCGCTCTGAGTGTGAGTAGCCATAGCAACTGCTCCGTTTGGCTGTTGCTCAGCACTCACAGTTGCCTGAACACAGCTGATAAAACCCACATTACGAGATTTTGGCAATGAAGGCAGCCTTTGTACTTACCCAGTTGGATGAATTCATGTATATGGACGTGTAATTGTGTATGTCTCCATGTGCATCTGAGGTAGTGACTGACTACAACTGGGGCGAGGCGCGACAGTGATGGAAGGGGGGGGGATTACTATTTACATTTTATTGATATTTATTAAGTAAACTGTATTAGGCCTGCACAGCTTTTTAAAATAAAATGCTCCACACATTACTATAGAACTTCACTCCCGTTCCTGCGTCCTGTTCCCGTGTCAACCTCTAATTTGAAGTAAATTTGAGTGTAATGTAGGCCTATGCTTGTATCAATTGAAGAGTCACCTGAAGCTTGAGAGGAATGGGAGATGCAGTAGAGGAATGAGGGCTGGTAATGAGGATGACTGGCTAGCTACTACTCTGAACTGTGTGGTGAGCTTTTTGGTGCCCAGAGCTGTTGAGGCATCACCCAAGTGGGTGCCATACATTGTGAAGGAGAAGTTCAGTGGCTACAAGCCTTGGGCTGGTTCCCAGGGTAGCCCTCTACAAGATGTTCACCAGACTCCATCTTCGTTAATCATCTCCCTGACCCACCTTCCTCTGATCAAGCCATAAACTGTCCCTCTCCATCTTTAGAGGATGCATGCACTTAGACTTGGCCTCTATTGCTTGACCCGAGCCAACTATAGATAGGCTACTCATGTTTGTTTTTTGCTTTTGAAAAGCACTATTGAAATTGTATCAATTATTATTCTACCGAAGATGGTTCATTTAGCTTAGTAGAGCAAAAAGCTCTGACAAAGGCCAAGAGGCTGACGTAAGTGATACTAGCAAGAGCAGTGTGCGGGTTACTTTTTTCTTTCAACTTATCTAATTGTTACGATGCATCTGCAACAAGATAGCACAGATGTTCAAGTGCATTTTTTTAAATGTTTAAATGTTGAATGTAAAACACATCAACAGTTAATGTATCGGTATTAAATATAAATGTTTATTGCAAACAATAAACGTATTTCTTTATCCCTTTTTCTCCCCAATTTCATGATATCAAATTGGTAGTTGCAGTCTCATGGGTCAGTCTCTCCCGGTCACGGCCTGGAATTGAACCCAGGTCTGTAGTGACACCTCAATCATTTCGATGCAGTGCCTTAGACCGCTGCGCCACTCATTTTAATGAGAAAACAAAAATCCACTTTGGGTTTAAAAAAAGGACCCCACCAAAAACAGTAGAAAGTGAATACATTTTATAGCTATGAGTAAAATACACACAAAATACATAAAACTACTTCATAATCATGGCATCTAAATTGTCCGTAAGGCGTGCCCTTCTGGCAGTCGCCTCTTTCTCCTGCCTCCACATCTAGACCCTTCTGGGAGGGAGAGGAGGAGATGATGACCTGTGGGGTGATGGAGTGGCAGCCCCCGCAGCACCTTATCCATCACCGTATATCACTTCCAGGCTGTGGCCACTATCCTTTTCATATTGTTCAGGAGTTCAAAGCTCCCCCCACCATAGTCAGCACGGAAGGAGGAGCTTTCAACTTCTGAAAAAATATGGAAAGGACAGCTTTCAGTATCAAACATACAAAAGTATATGCAAGTAAAAGGTATTGTCAATTGCAGTACATTTCTCTGGAGGGAGTACTTGCACTTTTTTAAAATGTATATCTTCACTCTTACATGAATGTGCCGGTGAAGCATAGGAAATAGATGGGAAATAGTTGAGAAAAGCGGAAGTTTATTAGCCATGTACAGAAATAAATGTCAAGATAAGATACTCCCATACGGTTTATTTTTGCTTATGGTCCTCCACTTTTTTTTTCACTCATGCAGGTGGCAGCTGCTACTCATACTCCTTCACATAGATCATGAAAAGAAATAAGAACTATAACATTAACCAAAACATGAGCAAAGTAGAGTTGTGTGAACTTAGCTAGACTGCCACCTACTTTATCAAGCTGGAGTGCCAAGGTGAAACAGTAAACAAATGCAGCTTCCCATTACTTTCATCATAATTATGTGCAATGAAACTAGCTAAACCCATTCATGCTATAACCGTTCAGGTAGAAACTAATATTAAATAGCATGAACATTACAATCAGCTCTACACAAATTAAACAATGTGACTAATCAGAATAACTAAAAGAAAAGGGAATTGTTGGGACCAGCACCGCTGAGTAAAATAGGAATATAGCTAGGCTACCTCATTACTAACGTTAGCTATAGCTAGTGGCAGTGCATAGGGCAGTGGCAAGAGAGCTAACTATGGCCACATGAGTAACTCAAAACCTTTTGTCCCAGCATTTCTCCTGCCGTGTTCGCCACTGAATTAAATGCTTGGTATTGTCATCATACCCTGCATTAGTTTGAACATAAGCCCGGGTATAGTAGCTAGCTAGCTAGGCTAACGTTAAATATGAAGTTGTCGCTCAACAGCAAGCAAATAACCCTGTAGCTAACTTTACTGTTCGAACAGTTATAACTTCTCGTCCTACTAAAGCATGTAGCTAGCTAGTTAAAGACATAGCAGGCTGCAGATCGGTTTTCAAAGATATGTTACGATGAGCTACTTACATTTGAACACCGTCGCAGAAGCTTCGCTATTCTCCATTTTCCAAGTTGTTTACTTCAAGAGATCGAGCTATCATAACTCATATCCCCCCTCTTCCAATGTATTGTGGCTGTGAAATTCCCGAAAAGTGTGCAGCGAATTCAACTACATGAAAAGCTGAAATGAGTAGAACTTCTGGGCATTTAAAGCATACTATTTTCTATGAGAATGAGACTTGCGCGATTACGTTGTTTCCTGCTATTTGCTGATTTTGGAAGCGCATCCCCATATTTAATTGATCAGCTGTTGTCAAAGCCGAAACTAGTATGACATCCGGGCATTTAAAGTGTACTTGATTTTTTAAATATCACACACTATTAAACTTTATCTTTTCGCATACTCAAACGGCCTTCTATTAAGGATGCAAGTATGGGTATGTGTACACAGCCAGTGCGTGTGTGCGTGTGTGTAGCCATTTGTGTGTATGAATGTTATAGAACAGACCAAAAGTGTGTGTCCACAGCCTAACTAAGCCTAACAAATACTCAAGAATGAAAAGGAGCATCACAACGGATACTGGTGAGTTGGGCTATGAATCAAAGGTTGGTCATCTTCTGCAAGGACATCTATGAGGTAGTGTCAAGTGATTCTGACATATGTCAATCAAACACACATCCGGTAACTCCAGCCACAGTGTATGGCTGTCTCTCAAAATAGAGATTGAAGAAATACATGAACATATGTTTACATAACGTTGAGTTTGTAATAACCTTGAAAAATTCAGACATACAGTATGTTACACACCTCAAAAAAGACTCCATCTTATAACTAGGTTTGAATCAGCTTATACTTGGTATTGGAACAACATAAAACAACAAGTATTAGCCTACAGAGGATCTCGGTATGAACGAGATCTCCCATTAAAATCCCCTCTTATTATTGCAATCAAAATCAAATCAAATGTTATTGGTCGCATACACATATTTAGCAGATGTCATTGCAGGTGTAGCGAAATGTAATTCATACTTCACGTGGAGAAGCATTATCACTGTTAAAAACATGTTCCTTTTTTAATTGGACACAAAGAGAACCAGACACAGGCCAGGTATAGACTGTTCCCTTCTCTCTCTCTCTTTCTGTCCCGCTTTCTTTCTTTCTCTCCTCCTTTTTCTCTATGGCTTTTCGTTTTGGGGCATCGTTTTTACATTCAAAACTCTACCAGGAAGATCTTAAGACAGGGGTTTCCTAGCAACAAGGAGCCCGATAAATAGCCAGAGGAGTGGAGAGAGTGCAAGAGAAGAAGGAAGCCCAAAGCGAAGGGAGGAAACCTACACAAAAACAGCAGGAATATTCCACACCTGAACCTATCAGCTATAGGGACACAGTGAGTTATAAGGTTGCAACCTGTCCTTTTCTAGCAAACAGTCTCCACTGTATTGGCTGAATGGTGTGATACTGAACATACTCGAAAATGAGGCTGGCGTGTCAATGTCAAATCAAAAAAGCCATCTGATTATGTCTATGTGCCAGTAGGTAATTGATTTGAATATGGCTATTGATTATGTTACAGCTAATAATGTTTAATATGAAATCATTCAGTCGGAGAAAACGGCTCAATAGAAGTTGTGAACATAACTGTCATTGATTCGGCATTCAAACGAATGGGTTATAATCACTCACCAGAGAATATTATGTTCTAGGCCTATTTATTGTGCTCACCTTGCTACTGCCCTCACAAAGGTCAATGGCAAACAAGATTTCTATAAAAACAACCTGACAAGATATTTAGCTGTGAGCTTCTCTCTCTCACACAGTGGAATTTGTATCCCCACTCGATATGCCCTTCTCTTCCCTTGTCTTTGTACACTTGGGCATGCTGTCCCTAATTAAGTCAGAATTAGCACAGGTAAACTTGATAAGCGCAAAGCTGCAGGCTTATCAAAATCAGAGCTCTGGTTACAAATTGAGGTCAATGGCTGGGATAGTGATGGATCTGTGTGTATCTACATTGTATATAGCACAAACGTAAAACTGTGGTAGCCTCCAACCCCATCTCCCCTTATATCATTTGGCAGGTTTGGAAATTAAGATACAAAACCTACAAGAGAGTGGTTCGCTGGTGCCGCACCAAATATTTAATCATAATTACCCAAACAGTTACTGCCTAATTGTTATTGGTGAGATAGGAAACCTGTAGAGAGAAATGTCAAGTTTATTGGCAGAAGACTTCTCTTTCTCTCACCTGCTCTCTTCATCCCTGCAGTGTTTGTATCCCCCCATCTTTAACCATGGGCCCTTTGTGAAGTTTCCTGTTGCACAATGACTCGACGAGTGTCCTCAAACTCCCCCCTCCCCCTTTCCTACCTTCCTTACCTCCCTCTCACCTCACCCCCTTTCCTCGGTTACTGTTGCAACCTCGGTCAATATTTTGCCGAAATGACCTCACAATGATCTCAAACTGTGTTTTTAATAAACAATGAAAATAAACAGACTACTTCTTGCTAATCAGCAGACTATCAGGTATGTTGTGGTGGACTGTCATTGCAATTGTGTCATGGGAGCCTGGTAAAATGAAGGTTAATTTTGGCTAGCCACTGCTGGAGGGCTTTGAATGAATGTACCGTCACCGTCGGCATGTAGCCAAAGTTGCTATCCACTTTTGGATCTAACTAGTGCTCTCAAATCGTATCCTGATGTTGACAGCAGATGAGAGTTATACTTATAACATGGTTAACTTAGCTAGCTAACATACTTTTAGAAAATACAAGTTATATTAACTGTCTACTTAGCTTGCATTAGCAATATTGGGTGGTTGATACTGACTGGGAGCTAGATAACCAGCTGAGCTGGCAAACAATGTAACAAAAGTATAATTTTGGATTAAAAGAAATACTCCATCAACATGCTCTGCATTTCAGTGATCACAGTAACAAGTACCACTGGTGCACTGTTAAACTATTTGTTTTGGGATGAAAAAGCTCAGTTCTTCCATGCGTTTAAAACGTGAGCTTGTCCGAGGTGTTGGACTGAACAATAGTTGCTATCTATTGGAACCCTGCGATTCGTAGCCCCAAACTCTGGGGAGGGGCTTAGCTAATGGTCAATTAGGCCCAAACCCAGCCACTCCACACTGCAACCTTTCTCTCCACACTGCAGGCTCTCCACACTGCAGCATTTCTATGCTGCAGCATCTACACACTGCAGTCTCACCCCACTGCACCCTCTAGACAATGTGGCCTCTTGACACCGCAGCCTCTACAGATTGCAGCCTCTCCCGACTGCCGTCTCTCCACACTGGAGCCTCTACATACTGTGGCTTCTTAGCCAAATATACACACAAATTCAGATTGAAACTGAGCAGAGAGAGGCGTCCCATCTGAGGGAAAAACCACTTGATGACCTGGCAGAGAGAGGGGGGAGAAGGGGGTGAGAGAGGGGGAGGGTGAGCGAGGACGTGGAGATAGAGATAGAGTAAGGAGAGACAAGTGAAAGTAATGCATAGGATGATAAAAAGAGGGCGAGAGGGAGTCAGAGAAAAACAGTATATATATATATATAGTCAGGTTCAAAATTATTGTCACTCTTGATAAATATGAGCAAAAAAAGACTGTATAAAATAACTAATACTGAGCTATATTACAGTTGAAGTCGGAAGTTTACACACACTTAGGTTGGAGTCATGAAAACTAGTTTTTCAACCACTCAACAAATATCTTGTTAACAAACTATAATGTTGGCAAGTCGGTTAGGACATCTACTTAGTGCATGACACAAGTAATTGTTCCAACAATTGTTTACAGACAGATTATTTCACTCTATCACATTTCCAGTGGGTCAGAAGTTTACATACACTAAGTTGACTGTGCCTTTTGACTGGAAAATTCCAGAAAATTATGTCATGGTTTTAGAAGCTTCTGACAGGCTAATTGACATAATTTGAGTCAATTGGAGTTGTACCTGTGGATGTATTTCAAGGCCTACCTTCAAACTCCCATGCTTGACATCATGGGAAAATCTAAAGAAATCAGCCAAGACCTCAGAAAAGATTGTAGACCTCCACAAGTCTTGTTCATCCTTGGGAGCAATTTCCAAATGCCTGAAGGTACCACGTTCATCGGTACAAACAATAGTACGCAAGTATAAACACCATGGGACCACGCAGCCGTCATACCGCTCAGGAAGGAGACGCGTTCTGTCTCCTAGAGTTGAACGTACTTTGGTGCGAAAAGTGCAAATCAATCCCAGAACAACAGCAAAGGACCTTGTGAAGATGCTGGAGGACACAGGTACAAAAGTATCTATATCCACAGTAAAACGAGTCCTATATCGACATAACCTGAAAGACCACTAAGCAAGGAAGAAGCCTCTGCTCCAAAACCGCCATAAAAAAGCCAGACTACGGTTTGCAACTGCACATTGGGACAAAGATCATACTTTTTGGAGAAATGTCCTCTGGTCTGATGAAACAAAAATAGAACTGTTTGGCCATAATGACCCTCGTTATATTTGGAGGAAAAAGGGGGAAGCTTGCGAGCTGAAGAACACCATCCCAACCATGAAGCACAGGGGTGGCAGCATCATGTTTTGGGGGTGCTTTGCTGCAGGAGGGACTGGTGCACTAGTGGCATCATGAGTAAGCAAAATTATGTGGATATATTGAAGCAACATCTCAAGACATCAGTCAGGAAGTTAAAGCTTGGTTGCAAATGGGTCTTCCAAATGGACAATGACCCCAAGCATACTTCCAAAGTCGTGGCAAAATGGCCTAAGGACAACAATGTCAAGGTATTGGAGTGGCCATCACAACGCCCTGACCGCAATCACATATACAATTTCTGGGCAGAACTGAAAAAGCGTGTGCGTGCAAGGAAGACCTAAGACAGGGAATATTTACTAGGATTAAATGTCAAGAATTGTGAAAAACTGAGTTTAAATGTATTTGGCTAAGGTGTATGTAAACTTCCGACTTCAACTGTATATGCAAAACGTTTTTTTATGATATTGTTATATACTAATAGAGTTGCTTTTTTTGGTTATGACTCGCTCTCCTTCGTGAGGATCACAGGACAACAGATAGCTCAAACCCCCTCTCTCCCAGAGGACAGGGGAAGTTGGGCCGGTTTTATGACTTAATTAACAACTGGGTCTTAAATGTTCTCTCTCTGGCCCCTGCAATATGGAGAAGTTAAAAATCCCTTTGTTACAACAGAGAGACATAGCCAAAATGTCAAACAATGAACATTGGAACAATATTGTTCAATATCCAAATGTTGGGAATTATGACAGATGGAATACGGAAAGTGTATGTATATATTGTGATGTCATTATAACGGAAACATTGTAATTTCAAGAGCTTTCACACTGTATATGCCAGATTTACATATAAATATTGTATAACTTATATGATTAAATTCTTGACGAACAGATCCCGTTACCGGGATCATTTATCAACAACAACCGCTAAACTGCAAAGCGCCAAATAAAATAAAAATATGTATATATATATTTATAATCATGAAATCACAAGTGAAATATACCAAACCACAGTTTAGCTTGTTGTTAATCCACCTATCGTGTCAGATTTTGAAAGTATGCGTTTACAGCGAAAGCAATCCAAGCGTTTGTGAGTTTATCAATCACTAGACAAAACACTAAAGAACAGCTAGCCTTAAATTAGCTTGGTCACGAAAGTCAGAAAAGCAATAAAATTAATCGCTTACCTTTGATAATCTTCGGATGTTTGTACTCACGAGACTCCCAGTTACACAATAAATGTTATTTTTGTTCGATAAAGATTAGTTTTATAACCAAAAACCTCCATTTGGTTTGCGCGTTATGTTCAGAAAACCAAAGGCTCGTTCCGGTCCTGAAGGGCAGACGAAAATTCCAAAAAGTATCCGTAATGTTCGTAGAAACATGTCAAAGGTTTTTTATAATCAATCCTCAGGTTGTTTTTAACATACATAATCGATAATATTTCAACCGGACGGTAACCTATTCAATACTACAGATAAAGAAAATGTTGCGCTACATCTGTCGCGCGCAGGAACTATTCAAAGGACACCTGACGCTCATTTTTCAAAATAAAAGCTTGAAACTATGTCTAAAGCCTGGTAACAGCCTGAGGAAGCCATTGGAAAATGAATCTGGTTGATACCCCTTTAATTGGATGAGGGGCAGGCAACGGAACAGCGATTTTTCCAAATAAAAGGCACCTCCGGGTTGGATTTCCTCAGGTTTTCGCCTGCAAAATCAGTTCTGTTATACTCATAGACAATATTTTGACAGTTTTGGAAACTTTAGAGTGTTTTCTATCCTAATCCGTCAATTATATGCATATTCTAGCATCTGTACCTGAGAAATAGTCCGTTTACCTTGGGAACGTTATTTTTCCAAACATAAAAATTCTGCCCCCTAGCTGAAAGTGGTTAAATTTGAAACTATTTTTGAAAATATATAAATGTGATTTTAGCCTTCTAAATGAGAAATTGTATTTCATGCAAACTTGTGCCAGTAACTAAGCCACACCCCTAATGAGGTCAGTGGAGCATTGTCAGTGTGATGGAACCACCTTTCCAACCAGAGTGTTTAAAAGGACTCGCTGAATAATTAACATACAGACCAGACAGCGTGGAGCGGTGGCTACACAGCTGGAAATGGTTAAAACTACAAGACCAGAAAATGGACCCTCTGAAACTCTCGACGAGTAAAAAATATGAATATTAGACCAAACATTATTAGTCTGCAGCTGGGTATTGGGAAGTAGTCTAGTACAATTGACCAAGACGAAAGGGGAGAAGATTTCCCTCTCACCACCGTGTGGTACACCTCTAATGTATGCATATCAACGAACACTCCAGAACAAAAGAAGCCTACAACTAAGAAGCACATTGTGACCTCTGGTGGACAACCATAGACTTGCATCAAACTACTCGCCATAGACGGACAAGTGATTTCAACAGAGAGAATACAGAGAAAGACATCTACGTGTCAATTTATGTGGCATTTCTAAATCCGAATGGGCCGTTGTTAGCATGCTAAATATTCATATTTACGGTGAGCGTAGTTTCTAAATGTATGTACGTTAAGTCCCCTCTCTTTGTCTCTCCTGCTCTATATCTTTCCCCACTCCTTTCCGTTGTGTAACAAGCCGTTATATCGGGTTAGTCCACTAGGGACTTTTCATTGAATTATGTTAGTAATCAATTTAACCTACAGTGGTTCCTCCTTTAAAAGTTGCGAGCTTGCACCGCTGGACTTAGAGGTACCCAGTGTCATGGCTTCATCGTTCCAGACCACCACACAGGGGAGTTAAATCACTCATTATGCATTTGGTTTTTATATCACCATATCGAGTGGTTCCAATGACGAATTTTGAAGCGAGTCACCCGTGTTCTGGGTGGCGTTCTTCAACAAAGATGACTGACAAAACATTACGGTGGAACCAAATGTAAGCTGTTATAACGTCATAATGAGTCAAGTAAAAAAATAGCAATTGAGAGGATTATGTTAGTTAATGTAGAGACAATTATTTGTGATTTTTTTTTGTCATGAAGTTAATTTACGAAAATCGCTATTTAGCAAGTTATCTGACTAGCTAACATTAGCCAGCAAGCTAGTGTTAGGAGAATGAATTTGTAAGTTGTGTTGTTTAATGTTTTAGGGACTCCTGAGATAACCAGCAAACCAGGCTGTCGTCTTGTGAAACGGTGGATGTAAAGAACCTAGCTAGCTAAAGCATTTACTGCAAATTGAATGTACAATTGTGTAAACTTGTCTTGCAATGCAGCTGAAGTAACATAGCTAGCGAACTATTTACTTGTTTATTGTGTAGTGGAGGATATAAATAACTATATGCATATGGATGTGTCGCTAGCTACAGTATGTAGCCGATCTATGTACCCTAAAACGTTAGGGTACAATCTATGAACCTCAGCTATCATAGTTGTTGTATCAACTTCAAGTCTGAATGGCATTAATAAAGCCTATGGATAGAATAGAATAGAATACCGTTTATTGTGCCAATGATGCAAGTCCTATATACACATGTACTGTAGTTATATCCACGCATGAGATTCCCACATTGTAGCCTGTACATTGAATTTATTCACTGATCATGTACTCTTCCTTGGCAAATAAAGGTGCGGTTGCAGGTATGAATCTCTGAGATATTCGTTTTCAGTCATATGAAACTCCATTATTTGAATGATGCTGTGTATGCATGTTTGTATTACAATTATACACTTCAACAGTGTTTACCACTCCTGCTCCTGGGACATCAATGATTACACATTGTAACTATGCAATAGACTGGAAACATGATTGATGTGTAATTCATATATACAAAAAAAATATGCTTATTTAACTCCCTTCATCTGCATTATTCTGAGGACACAGGATAGTATTTCAATGAGATACTTCATTTCAACCAGTGGAGAATGTGAAACGCTTTATTGAAATAAATTTATTATCCAGGTGTTATATATAAATGCATTATAATTAGGATAATTGTAATATTATATTATAAATGCAAGTTCAATCTGTACTTTAATGCACATATGGTGTGCATTATAAAACAAGGAAGAAAGAGGTGGCGCCGGAGGAGATGGCTGCCGTTTTACGGTCTCCTAACCAATTGTGCTGTGTTTTTTTGCGATATTTGTAAATTATTTTGTACATAACCGTATCTTACGGCAGAAAAGAGCTTCTGGATATCAGGACAGCGATCCCTCACCTCGGATTAGACAAAGATTTTTTCAACAACAAGCAGGACTCACGATATTCTCCAAACACCCCACAGGGCAGACATCCCAATTATTCGCAAAAGGAAGCGACCCAGAGGACGAAGAGCCGGATGCCTCGTCCGGACCCGCAGAAAGCAACTAGGAAAGCTGCCGTTACCGTCAATATTACTCGCCAACGTGCAATCATAGGACAATAAACTAGACAAGGTACGATCACGAATATCCTACCAATGGGACATCAAAAACTGTAATATCCTATGTTTCACGGAATCGTGGCTGAATGACAACATGGATATTCAGCTAGCGGGATATATGCTGCACCGGCAGGATAGAACAGCACACTCCGGTAAGACGAGGGGGGGGGCAGTCTGTGCATATTTGTAAACAACAACTGGTGCACGAAATCTAAAGAAGTGTCTATATTTTGCTCACCTGAAGTAGAGTATATTGTGACAAATTGCAGGCCACACAACTTGCCTAGAGAGTTCTCAGCTATACTTTTCGTGGCTGTTTATTTACCACCAAAACAGATACGGGCACTAAGACCGCACTCAGTCAGCTGTAGGAAATAAGCAAACAGGAAACCGCTCACCCAGAGGCGGCGCACCTAGTGTCTGTAGACATTAATGCAGGGAAACTTAAATCAGTTCTACCAAATCTCTATCAACATGTTAAATGTGCAACCAGTGGGAAACAAATTCTAGATCACCTGTACTCCACACACAGAGATGCGTACAAAGCTCTCCTTCGCCCTCCATTTGGTAAATCTGACCACAACTCTATCCTCCTGATTCCTGCTTACAAGCAAAAAATTAAAGCAGGAAGCACCAGTGACTCGGTCTATAAAAAAGTGGTCAGATGAAGCAGATGCTAAACTACAGGACTGTTTTGCTAGCACAGACTGGAACATGTTCCGGGATTCTTCCGATGACATTGAGGAATACACCACATCAGTCACTGGCTTTATCAATAAGTGCATTGAGGACATCGTCCCCACAGTGACTGTACGTACATACCCCAACCAGAAGCCATGGAATACAGGAAACATTCGCACTGAGCTAAAGGGTAGAGCTGCCGCTTTCAAGTTGCGGGACTCTAACCCGGAAGCTTACAAAAAATCCCGCTATGCCCTGTGACGAACCATCAAACAGGCAAAGCGTCAATACAGGGCTAAGATTGAATCATACTACACCGGCTCCGATGCTCGTCGGATGTGGCAGGGCTTGCAAACTATTACAGACTACAAAGGGAAGCACAGTCGCGAGCTGCCCAGTGACACGAGCCTACCAGACGAGCTAAATCACGTCTATGCTCGCTTCGAGGCAAGCAACACTGAGGCATGCATGAGAGCATCAGCTGTTCCGGACGACTGTGTGATCACGCTCTCCGTAGCCGACGTGAGTAAGACCTTTAAACAGGTCAACATACACAAGGCTGCAGGGCAAGATGGATTACCAGGACTTGTGCTCCGGGCATGTGCTGAAAAACTTGCAGGTGTCTTCACTGACATTTTCAACACAAAGGCAACCTGCCTAAATGACTACAGACCTGTAGCACTCACGTCCGTAGCCATGAAGTGCTTTGAAAGGCTGGTAATGGTTCACATCAACACCATTATCCCAGAAACCCTAAACCCACTCCAATTTGCATACCGCCCAAACAGATCCACAGATGATGCAATCTCTATTACATCCCACACTGCCCTTTCCCACCTGGACAAAAGGAACACCTATGTGAGAATGGTATTCATTGACTACAGCTCATCGTTCAACACCATAGTACCCTCAAAGCTCATCACTAAGCTAAGGAACCTGGGACTAAACACCTCCCTCTGCAACTGGATCCTGGACTTCCTGACGGGCCGCCCCCAGGTGGTGAGGGTAGATAGCAACACATCTGCTACGCTGATCCTCAACACTGGAGCTCCCCATGTGTGCGTGCTCAGTCTCCTCCTGTACTCCCTGTTCACCCACGACTGCATGGCCAGGCACAACTCCAACACCATCATTAAGTTTGCAGACAACACAACAGTGGTAGGCCTGATCACCGAAAACGAGGAGATAGCTTATAGGGAGGAGGAAAGAGACCTAGCCGGGTGGTGCCAGAATAACAACCTATCCCTCAATGTAACCAAGACTAAGGAGATGATTGTGGATTACAGGAAAAGGAGCACCGAGCATGCCCCCATTCTCATCGACGGGGCTGTAGTGGAGCAGGTTGAGAGCTCCAAGTTCCTTGGTGTCCACATCAACAACAAACTAGAAGGTTCCAAACACACCAAGACAGTCGTGAAGAGGGCATGACAAAGCATATTCCCCCTTTAGGAAACTAAAAAGACTTGGCATGGGACCTGAGATCCTCAAAAGGTTCTACAGCTGCAACATCGAGAGCATCCTGACCGGTTGCATCACTGCCTGGTACAGCAATTGCTCGGCCTCCGACCGCAAGGCACTTCAGAGGGTAGTGCGTAAGGCCCAGTATATCACTGGGGCAAAGCTGCCTGCCATCCAGGACCTCTACACCAGGCGGTGCCAGAGGATGGCCCTAAAAATTTTCAAAGACCCCAGCCACCCCAGTCATAGACTGTTCTCTCTACTACCGCATGGCAAGCGGTACCGGAGTGCCAAGCCTAGGACAAAAAGGCTTCTCTACCGTTTTTGCCCCCAAGCCATAAGACTCCTGAACAGGTAACGAAATGATTTCCCGGACTATTTGCATTGTGTACCCCCCCCCAACCCCTCTTTTACGCTTCTGCTACTCTCTGTTTATCTTATATGCATAGTCACTTTAACTATACGTTCATGTACATAGTACCTCAATTGGCCTGACCAACCAGTGCTCCCGCACATTGGCTAACCGGGCTATCTGCATTGTGTCCCACCACCCGCCAACCCCTCTTTAAGCTATTGCTACTCTCTGTTCATCATATATGCATATTCACTTTAACCATACCTACATGTACATACACTACCTCAATCAGCCTGACTAACTGGTGTCTGTATATAGCATTGCTACTCTTATTTTCATATAGCCTTGCTACTCTTATTTTCAAATGTCTTTTTATTGTTGTTTTATTTCTTTACTTACTTATCTACACACACAAACCTACCTTTTTTTCGCACTATTGGTTAGAGCCTGTAAGTAAGCATTTTACTGTAAGGTCTACACCTGTTTTATTCGGCGCACGTGACAAAAAAACATTGATTTCATTTGATTTGAGGTGGGGAGAGAGGTGTATAAGACAGAAAGGGAGAGGTTAGAACAGCGGCAGACAGCATATGATTCATAAATTACAGTGCTACCCTAATATTCTCTCAGTTCATCACAATTGAGGGGTCTCCTAACCAGCCTTGGGCCCCCAGTTGGCCCGAAAGTTATCTTAATTAAAAACCTTTCTTTACTACCCATCCCGGATCCGGGATCATTGTCATCAGAAACGCTGACTAGAATAGCCTAGCCTAGCGCCACAGGGATATAATATAATATAATTTCATGAAATCACAAGTCCAATACAGCAAATGAAAGATAAACATCTTGTGAATCCAGCCAACATGTCCGATTTTAAAATGTTTTACAGCGAAAACACAACATATATTTATGTTAGCTCACCACAATATCCAAAAACACACCGCCATTTTTTCACAGCAAAGATAGCTTTCACAAAACCCACAAATAGAGATAAAATTAATCACTAACTTTTGAACAACTTCATCAGATGACAGTCATATGACATCATGTTATACAATACATTTATGTTTTGTTCGATTATGTACATATTTATAGCCACAAATCGTGGTTTTACATTGGCGCCATGTTCAGAAATAGCTCCAAAATAGCGAAAGTAATTACAGATAGCCACGTGAAATACAGAAATACTCATCATGAAATTTGATGAAAGATACATGTTTAACATATAATTAAAGATACACCGGTTCTTAATGCAACCGCTGTGTTAGATTTAAAAAATAACTTTAGTAAAAAGCACAGCATGCAATAATCTGAGACAGCGCTCAGCCATTCGCCGCCGTGTTGGAGTCAACAGAAATACGAAATTATCATAAATATTCCCTTACCTTTGATGATCTTTCATCAGTATGCAGTGCCAGGAATCCTAGTTCCACAATAAATAGTTTTTTTGTTTTATAATGTCCATTACTTCTGTCGAATTAGCAACTTTGGCTAGCATGTGTTCATAGAACTTTACGCTAATGAACGAAAACTTCAAAAAGTGATATTACAAATCGAATAAACTGGTCAAACTCAGTTGAGAATCAATCTTCAGGATGTTTTTCTCATATATATCCAATAACGTCCCAGACGGAGCATTTCTTCATGTCTATATAACCGATAGCAAGGAAGGACATCACATGCGTAGTGTGCGTGGCCAAGAACTGGCAATATGCCTGACCTGTCACTCCAAAGGCTCTCATTCGGTCCCACATCAGTCTAGACGCTTCATTCCACGTTCTACTGCCTGTTGACATCTAGTGGAAGGCGTATGAAGTGCATACAGATCCATAAATATAAGGCAATTGAATAGGCGATGCCTTTCACAGCGACCCATTTCAGAATTTTCACTTCCTGTTTGGAAGTTTGCCTGCCATATGAGTTCTGTTTTACTCACAGATATAATTCAAACAGTTTAGGAAACTTCACAGTGTTTTCTATCCAATAGTAATAATAATATGCATATCATATGATCTAGGACAGAGTACGAGGCCGTTCAATTTGGGCACCAATTCATCCAAAAGTGAAAATGTCGCCCCCTATCCCTAAGAAGTTTTAAGAGCGGGTGAGGTGGCGATGACGGGACTGGCTTCATCTCTCACATCAAAACATACCTGCAGACGAGTGACAGATGGATAGAGAGAGCATGATTAAGCCTTGTTTTTTTTATTCTAACGCGGTCAGTCATCATAATCAGGATAATTAATACTTCCTGTTGACCCAAGAAAGTGACATCTCACCTATGATCATGCTGTGCCCTTTGTTTCAGCCAGTTCAGATACGGGAGGGGTTCACCAAACAGCTGATATAAACTAGAGGAATTAGGGAGAAGGGGGAGAGGGATGAAGTTTAGAAGAGAGACCATTATTGTGTGTGGTCTCACCTGGTGTCTACACTAAGTGGCTACAGAGTTCTTTAGGCTGAAAAACAGACATATGAGGACAAACCATAGAAAAGAATGTCAATAGAAGATACTGTATGTGACGCAGACACCTATCGGAGTGTACCTGAAACGTTTAAATATAGTGGGCTATGTGTCTCACCACTTGGTTATTGCAAGGCTAACCCCCAGGGAGATAATGACTTGACAGCAACAGATAGCAACAGATATGGCTGTGTTTAAGTGGTGTAAATCTGAAAATTAGCAGCTGACATCTTAAGGGTTTTTTAATTAATGCATGTGAGACAGGTTCCATGTACAACAAGACAGGCAGAGATGGTTATGGTTATGGAAACTTTTGCCAGCAATAAAGCTTCCACGGCCTGTTCCTCGGACAGTGAACATCTGGCAATATCTACATTTTTAACCCCTTGATCAGCTTCCTCTCTGAAAGTAAAGAAAACAGTGTATTTTTAATAGATATGAAAACAATAACTGAGATATGACCGTTCAATCTAAAGCAGCAGATGTCATTTGTAGGATATGTCAATACAGCCCAGTGCTGCTTACCTGAGATGCTATCTTCGTAGGTGCCTGCTTGTGGATCGGGGCTAATAGCTGAACAATAGACTATTCAACCTTTACTAAAGAATAGTCTAATAGCCGAGCTAGGTGTGAACCCCCCCCCCATCACAGACCAGATTTGCCCTAACGAGGGGTAGCTTGCTACTCAATGTAATAAAGATGACTTTTCAAATAAGTTACTTTACAAGTTATGTTGGCTGACGATTTGTTAGCTTCGCTGTCCTTATGAACCACATAGCATATCATTACAGCTGTATGTACTGGTATATTAGCTAGCTACCTAACATTAGTAGTTATACATCAAACTTTCCAGTATATTAACTATAGGCTATCTAACTACCCAACGTTTACTGACTTGATTATTCTCGTCATTCTTAGCTTAGCTAAATGGTATAGTCGTTGTACTTTCTCAACGGGCATTCGGGTGCTTTCGTAAATTAGCTCTGGCTATCTATAGGCTTGACAATAGAACGAGTCAGAATTCACCCAAGGCTGAAAAACGGCTTAAGAACATTGGCTAAACTGGAACACTAGCGCGAGCCCATAGCAAATTAAGGGAATCGAATGTCCGCTGAGCATGTTTTGACAGGAGTGATGCTTATAATTCCATAAAAAAATATATCCTTTTTTATTTTACCACTACAATCTGTTCGGCGGACGAAACTGGAAGAAAAAAAAACTTGTGTAGAAAGTAAAATCCGCCCCTCGATGGTGTCAACTGTGCTTATGTCTGTGTAATGAAAAAGTAGGGACAGTTTTTAACTTCTGACTATTTCTGGTCTAGCTATCGATGACAAATGAGCTCGCTGCCCAGACTTACATAATTACAAAGAGGAGATACTCCTTATTAAAATGGTGCCAGTATAACAATTTTGCTCTCCTTGCCCCTACTTGGGCTCGTACCCTGGACCCTCTGCACACATAGACAACAGCCACCCTCGAAGCATCGTTATCCATCGCTCCACAAAAGCAGCGGCCCTTGCAGAGCAAGGGGAACAACTACTTCAAGGTCTCAGAGCAAGTGACTTCACCGATTGAAACGCTATTAGCACACACCCTGCTAACTAGCTAGCCATTTCACACCGGTTACACCCAACTTGAAAAAAACTAAATATACACAGTGAGGTATTTGGCAAAATAGACCGGCATGCCTCTACATAGGAAAACAATGGGCAGAGCTCAGCGTTCCAAGGGCAAAAGGTATTGGGGGCTAGCATTTGATGACAACCGAGCTAGCTGCCCAGGCTTACATAATTAGAAAGAGGAGATTCTTATGATTAAAATGGCGTCCGACTTGAAAAAAATTGAAATATACACATTGCGAGATATTTGGCGAAATAGACAGACATGCCTATATTTCTCCCATAGGAAACAATGGGAAAACTGCAGAGTTCCAATATTATTTTGTTGTTTACATTTTTCACTATAAAACAACGTGAGCAGGTCTCATTGCCAACAATAGGGAAGCAGGTATTGTGACGTAGAACAATAAGCTGGGAATAGAACGTTCGGAAGGCAAGTTGGTGCCACGGTGCTCAATAGAACTAATAGGAGCTAGCTGGGTGAAAAATGCACTAAAATAAGGCATGTTTTTCGCAAATACTTCAAAACAACGGAAAGCAGCTGGGAAATATGGTCATATTATGAAACTGGGCTCCACGGCGGATGCAATTACCTAGTTTTTATCAGAAAAGAACGTTGTTAAAAATGTCATGTGTCCAACTTACTATCTACACGGATTTCAGAGCACTCTCGTCTGAGTGTACCAGAGCGCAGAATAATTACTTTACTAGCGCTCAACACACGTTGAATATGGCCGGTGTCAGTAAATGTCCGAAAAAAGCGTAGTTAAATTGTTTCCAGCAGCACATTTACAGTCACCAACGCTCTGGTTAACATGAAAACTGCCTTACCAGCTCTGCTAGGGTGAGTAAAATGGTCAGAGTGGTCTCATTTGTGTTTGGAAGTAGCTAGCCAACGTTAGCTTGGGTGCTTGACTGCCGCTCAAATCAACCTTACTCCTCGGCCCGAACGTCCAGTGTGCGCTCCAAGAACGAAACAGTCTGAATTTACAATCTGACAATGCTCTGAATATATGAGCGTCACGTTGTACAGAGCCATATTTCTGTTCCATCCTAACGGAAACCCAGAAGGTTTTTCATTGAGTAGAAACAGCATAATATTGATCAAATAAATTAAGCAAGTACCAGTCAAAAGTTTGGACACCCCTACTCATTTCGTTAATAAAATAAAGATAAAAATATTCTTTCAAAATGTAAATGTTGATTTAGTTATATGGATCCATAAGAAATTACTGTGGGAAAAAATATCACTGATTTACAGAAATATTGGAACAAAGTTGTCTAATGAAGGCAAACAATTTAGAATCCTCAAATCCTGTAGCCTACTCCCGACAATCACATTATACAGCTCCATATTTTCCATTCCATCCTAACGGAAACCCTTAGGGTTTTGTTTTCCCCTGAATGGAAACACCATAATATTAATCAAATTAATTAAGCCAAATTTCTTAAAATCAGTCACACATACTATGTTCTTTTCTGCATTTGCGTCATTCTTTCAAAGCAAAATCCACAACTGGGGTGTGTGTCCAACGAGCTCTATTGTTATGTCATCTGACCATAGCATCGGTTCCAATAGTGTCAATGCCGTTTAGTAAACTCCAGGCATTTACATTTGTTGGAGCGCAGATGAAGGATACGTACGAAAATGTATGCACTCACTACTGTAAGTCACTCTGGATAAGTGCGTCTGCTAAATGACCAAATTAATGGATATCAAGATCTGGAAAGATTATGTATGGAGGAATGGTCAAGATCCCTTCCAATATGTTCTCCAATCTCATAAAACATTTTGGAAAATACTCAGTGCCGTTATTCTTGCAAGGTGAGGTATTGAATGGTAATGAAAACAAGGGTGGCAATACTTTTAAAAAAAGACATTACTTGCTAAACAAAATCTCTTTCTCTGAGCAATTGTATTAGTATAACATAATAAATAAAAAAATTGCATACAACAGCTCAGTATTTGTAATACTAATTTTATAAAGTATTTGTAAAATCATATTTTTTTGATCACAGTCTTGCACAGTCATGAACATATTTAATTATTGATATACCAATAGCACACGATTAATAAAAAAAAAATGGATATCTATACTGAACGAAAATAATAATGCAACATGTAAAGTGTTGGTCCCATGTTTCATGAGCTGAAATAAAATACATTTTCCATGTGCACAAAAATCTTATTTCTCTCAGGTTTTGTGCACAAATTTGTTTACATCCCTGTTATGATGATTTCTCTTTTGCCAAGATAATCCATCCACTTGACAGGTGTGGCATTTTAAGAAGCTGATTAAACCGCATGATAATTACACAGGTGCACCTTGTGCTGGGGACAACAAAAGGCAACTCTAAAATGTGAAGTTTGGTCATACAACACAATGCCACAGATGTCTCAAGTTTGAGGGAGCGTGCAATTTGTATGCTGACTACAAGAATGTCCACCAGAGCTGTTAACACATAATTTAATTTTAATTTCTCGACCATAAGCTGCCTCCAACATCGTTTTTGAGAATTTGGCAGTATGTTCAAAAAGCATCACAACTGCAAACCACGAGTAACCACGACCCGCCCAGGATCTCCACATCCGGCTTCTTCACCTGCGTTATCGTCTGAGACCAGCCAGTCAGACAGCTAATGAAACTATGGGTTTGCACAATCAAAGGATTTCTGCACAAACTGTCAGAAACAGTCTCAGGGAAGCTCATCTGCATGCTCATCGTCCTCACCAGGGTCTTTACCTAACTGCAGTTTGGCATCGTAACCAACTTCAGTGCGCAAAGGCTAACCTTCGATGGCCACTGGTACCCTGGTGATGTCTGCTCTTCAGGGATTAATCAACTGTCCCGGGCAAATGGCAGACAGCATATATAGCGTTGTGTGGGTGAGCGGTTTGCTGATGTCAACATTGTGAGCAAAGTGCCCCATGGTGGCGCTGTGGTTATATGGGCAGGCATAAGCCACGGACAATGAACACAATTCCATTTTATCGATGGCAATTTGAGTGCACAGAGATACAGTACCGTGATGAGATCCTGAGGACCATTGTTGTGCCATTTATCCGCCGCCATAATCTCATGTTTCAGCATGATAATGCACAGCCTCATGTCGCAAGGATTTGTACACAATTCCTAGAAGGTAAAAATTATTCCATGGCCTGCATACTCACCAGACATGTCACCGATTGAGCATGTTTGGGATGCTCTTGATCGAAGTGTACGACAGCGTGTTCCATTCCCGCCAATATCCAGCAACTTCGCACTGCCATTGAAAAGGATTGGAACAATATTCCACAGGCCACAATTAACGGCCTGATCTTCTCTATGCAAAAGATTGTGTCACGCTCTATGAGGCAAATGGTGGTCACACCAGATATTGGCTGGTTTTCTGATCCACGCCCCTAACTTTTTTTAAAGGTATCTGTGACCTATAAACTATCAAAATAAAAGAAAATTGCACACTCCCATGTATAAAATCACAGCAATTTAATCTGTATTTACCAACGTTTCAGCATCAATGTGCCTGGCATGTGCCTGAAACGTTGGTAAATACAGATTAAATTGCTGTGATTTTATACATGGGAGTGTGCAATTTTCTTTTATTTTGATAGTTTATAGGTCACAGATACCTTTAAAAAAAATTAGGGGCCTATATCAGAAAACCAGCCAATATCTGGTATTTAGCGTTGGTAAATACCCATTGAATTGCTGGGAGTTGAAACATGGGAGTGTGCAATTTTCTTTATTTTGATAGTTTATAGTTTATTCACCATTAGTCAGCACCTCCACACAAACAATTTTTTCTGGGTGTGCCAGCTCATGTTTTTTAAGGTATCTGTGACAATTCTCCATACAGAATGTGGTTATGGACTGCCCTCTCCAATTCAAAATCACACGTTTTCAATTGGGTTATTTTGACTGATTTCCTTTACATGAACTGTAACCCAGTAAAATTGTTGCATGTTGCGTTCATATTTTTGTTCAGTGCAAAAGTCGACCACTCACACCAATAAATTCACTCGCACACATAAACACGAGTTGTTTCAAATGCTGCCTGCTTGCCTACATTTTGTCTTTACTCCAGCCTCTGAAGGATTTGTCCAAACATAGCTAAAGGAGAAAACAAACGATGGCTGTTGGACAGAGTGTGTCTGTGCCCTGGAGTTGGGCACCATCATACAACACTTTGCTCTTGCTTCTCTCTGCACCGGATGTGTGCCCTGCAGCTTGAAACACCATTACGATGAAAAGGAGACAGAGGTAAATAAAAGAAGGTTGTGTACAGTCATGATGATTGCTATACAGAGTAGTGGAGGCTCCTCAGAGGAGGAAGGGGAGGACCATACTCCTCAGTGAATTTCATAAAAATACAAATAGTGAAACACTATAAAAGTTATCCTTTTTTGATAAAACTATGCTAATTATAAATCACCTCACCTAATAATTTATTAAAACACACTGTTTTGAAATTAAGGTCTACAGTAGCCTCAACAGCAGTCTGTAGGGTAGCAGCTAGATTCCATCCTCCTCTGGGTACATTGACTTCAATACAAAACCTAGGAGGCTCATCGTTCTCACCCCTGCCATAAAATGACACAGTAAATACTCCAACCTATCAGAGCTCTTGTAGCATGAACTGACATGTTGTCCAATTTTTTTTAACTTTCGCAGTAACCTAAATTATCTCGCCGTACATCGTTCATAGTCTCTTTCCTGCAAATACACCAGCTGTACAGTAGTAGCACATTGAGTTCTCCCAATGCGTAAAACATGTCATGTCTCTTTCTCTACGTTTCTCCTCTGTGCCTCACTCTTTGGCTCAGGTTTGTCACAGCACTTATAGGGAGAGGAAAAGGCATTAAAGACCACCCAAAGGCCAAGGTGAAACAAGATGCCTTTGGTCCAGACAGTGTGTCACAAAAGAGGTTGAGAGGGAGTGTACAATCAAATCCAACTTTATTTGTCACATGCGCCAAATACGACACGTGTAGACATTACCGTGAAATGCTTACTGACCAACAGTGCAGTTCAAGAAGAGTTGAAATAAACTAAAGTAAAAAATTATAAAATGGAACACAATAAAAAAACTATAACGAGGACATATACAGGGGTTACCGGTACCGAGTCAATGTGCGTGGGTATTGGTTAGTCGAGGTAATTTGTACATGTAGGTAGGGGTGAAGTGACTATGCATAGATAATGAACAGTGAGTAGCAGCAGTGTACAAAACAAATGGAGGGGGGGGGGTCAATGTAAATAGTCTGGTTGCCATTTGATTAATTGTTCAGCAGTATTATGGCTTGGGGGTAGAAGCTGTTAAGGAGCCGTTTGGCCCTTTTGGTCCTAAAAACCGTCTATGACTTGGTTGACTGGAGTCGTTAACAATGTTTTTAGCTTTCCTCTGAAAGCTATTATATCGGTCATGCATGGCAGGAAGCTTGGCCCCAGTGATATACTGGGCCGTACGCATTACCCTCTGTAGCGCCTTACGGTCGGATGCCGAGCAGTTGCCATACCAGGTGGTTATGCAACCGGTCAGGATGGTCTCGATGGTGCAGCTATAGAACTTTTTGAGGATCTGGGGATCCATGCCAAATCTTTTCAGTCTCCTGAGGGGTAAAAGGTGTTGTCGTGCCCTCTTCACGACTGTCTTGGTGTGTTTGGACCATGATAGTTAGTTGGTGATGTGGACAACAAGGAACTTGAAAATCTCGACCCGCTCCACTACAGCCCCGTCGATGTTAATTGGAGTCTGTTCAGCTCGCCTTTTCCTGTAGTCCACGATCAGCTCCTTTGTCTTGCTCACATTGAGGGAGAGGTTGTTGTCCTGGCGGTATCTGACCTCCTCCCTATAGGCTGTCTCATTGTTGTCGATACTCCAATCTCTGCTGTGGAGCTTTGCAGCTCCTTCAGGGTTATTTTTGGTCTCCTTGCCTGGTCCATGAGTTTTGGTGGGCGGCCCTCTCTTGGCAGGTTTGTTGTGGTGCCACATTCTTTCAATTTTGAAATAATGTATTTAATCGTGAACCGTGGGACATTCAAAGTTTCTGATATTTTTTTTTCTGATATTTTTATAACACTGATCTGTACTTCTCCATAATTTTGTCCCTGACCTGTTTGGAGAGCTCCTTGGTCTTCATGGTACCACTTGCTTGGTGGTGCCCTTTGCTTAGTGGTGTTGCAGACTCTGGGGCCTTTCAGAACAGGTGTATATGTACTGAGATCATGTGACAATTAAATCACATCCAGCTGTATACAATCTAACTAATTATGTGACTTCTGAAGGTAATTGGTTGCACCAGATCTTATTTCGGGGCTTCATAGCAAAGGGGGTGAATACATATGCACGCACCACTTTTCCGTTGTTAATTTTTTTGAGTTTTTTGTAACAAGTTATTTTTTTCATTTCACTTCATCAATTTGGACTGTTTTGTGTATGTCCATTATATGAAATAAAAATAAAAATCCATTTAAATTGCAGGTTGTAATGCAACAAAATAGGAAAAACGCCAAGGGGGATGAATACTTTTGCAAGGTACTGTATTACAGACTCGGTCAGGGAGAGGTTTAAAATGTCAGTGAAGACACTTGCCAGTGTGTCTGTGCATGCTTTAAGTACACATCCTGGTTATCCGTCTGGCCCCGCGGCTTTGTGAATGTTGACTTGTTTAAAGGTCTTTCTCACATCGGCTACCGAGAGCGTTATCACACAGTCATCCAGAACAGCTGGTGCTCTCGTGCATGCTTCAGTGTTTCTTGCCTCGAAGCGAGCATAAAAGGCATTTAGCTCATCTGGTAGGCTGTGTCACTGGGCAGCTCGTGTCTGGGTTTCCCTTGGTAGTCCATAATAGTTTTCAATCCTTGCCACGTCGAACGAGCGTCAGAGCCGGTGTAGTAGGATTCAATCTTAATCCTGTAATGACGCTTTGCTTGTTTGATGGTTCGTCTGAGGGCATAGTGGGATTTCTTCTAAGTGTCCGGATTAGTGTCATGCTCCTTGAAAGCGGCAGATCTAGCCTTTAGCTCAATGTGGATGTTGCCTGTAATCCATGGCTTCTGGTTGGAATATGTTCATATTTTCATCAATGCCATTGGTTGAATCCCAGAACATATTCCAGTCTGTGCTAGCAAAACAGTCCTGTAGCGTAGCTTCCACGTCATCTGACCACTTCCGTATTGAGCGAGTCACTGGTACTTCCTGCTTTAGTTTTTGCTTGTAATCAGGAATCGGGAGGAAAGAAATATGGTCAGATTTGCCAAATGGATGGCAGGGGAGAGCTTTCTATGCATCTCTGTGTGTGGAGTAAAGGTGGTCTAAAGTTGTTTTTCCTCTGGTTGCACATGTGACATGCTGGTAGAAATTAGGTCAAACGGATTTAAGTTCGCCTGCATTAAAGTCCCTGGCCACTATGAGCACCGCTTCTGGATGAGCATTTTCTTGTTTGCTTATGGCCTTATAGAGATAGTTGAGTGTGGTCTTAGTGCAAGCATCAGCCTGAGGTGGTAAATAGACGGCTATGAATAATATAGATGATAACTCTCTTGGTAGATAGAGTACCTTATGATAAGCTGTAGATCACACTAACTCAGGTGAGCAATAGCTCGAGACTTGAGGCCCTAAAAATTGTCAAAGACTCCAGCCACCCTAGTCAGACTGTTCTCTCTGCTACCGCACGGCAAGCGGTAAGAGTGCCAAGTCTAGGTCCAAGAGGCTTCTAAAGAGCTTCTAGCCATAAGACTCCAGAACATCTAGTCAAATAACTACCCAGACTACTCGCATTGCTCCCCTCCCCTCTCCACACCACTGCCACTCTCTGTTGTCATCTTTGCATATACACTTTAATTAACTCTACCTACATGTTTATACTACCTCAACTAACCGGTGCCCCTGCACATTGACTCTGTACCGGCACCCCACTGTATATATTGTTATTTTTTACTGCTGCTCTTTAATTACTTGTTACTTTTATCTCTTTCTTTTCTGTATTTTTTTCAACTGCACTGTCGGTTAGGGGCTCATAAGTAAGCATTTCACTGTAAGGTCAACACCTGTTGTATTCGGCGCATGTGACTAATAAAATTAGATTTTTGATTTAACTTCTTTAATGTTAGATATCGCATACCAGATGTTATTGACAAAAAAATAGACACGCACCCCCACCAGACGTAGCTTCTCTGTTCTGCCGGGACATTTAAAATCCCGCCATCTCCATATTATCTGTGTCGTCGTTCAGCCACGACTCAGTGAAACATAAGATATTACAGTTTTTAATGTCCCATTGGTAGGATAATCTTAATCGTAGGTCATCGATTTTATTTTCCAATGATGGCCAATAGAACAGATGGCAGTGGGAGTTTACTCGCTCGCCTTTGAACTATCAGAAGGCAGCCTGACCTCCACCCCAATTTTCTCCGTCTTTTCTTCACGCAAATGATGGGGATTTGGGCCTGTTCCCAGGAAAGCAGTATATCTTTCTCGTCGGACTCGTTAAAGGAAAAAGATTCTTCCAGTTTGAGGTGAGTAATCGCTGTTCTGATGTCCATAAGTTGGTGAATATTGTATTTTTCAAACACCTGAAACTGCCTTTTCCTGTAATCAAGAGCTAATTATATGTAAAAACAAATCTGTCTGTATCTTCCTGACTGGTGGTTCTTTTTTAAATAAATGAAATATGCTTCTCTGCATCTCTGCTAAAATCTGGGTAAAAGATTGAATGCGTACAGACCTTGCTAGCAGGCATGTCAGCTAAGATACTGTAGTTAGACTAGCAAGCTTCTCTAACTTGATTGTTAGCTAGTTATAAGGTTGGAAGATTGGGTATCTGCTGTATCTGGGCTAGCTAAAGCCAACTTCATAGGCCAGTAGTATTACAGAGAAACAACAACAAAACCTATACATCTATATACAGTAACAGTCAAAAGTTGACACACACCTACTCATTCCATGGTTTTTCTTTATATTTACTTTTTTCTACATTGTAGAATAATAGTAAAGACATCAAAAGTATGAAATAACACATATGGAATCATGTAGTAACCAAAAAAGTGTTAAACAAAATATATTTGAGATTTGAGATTCTTCAAAGTAGCCACCCTTTGCCTTGATGACAGCTTTGCACACTCTTGGCATTCTCTCAAGCAGCTTCATGAGGTAGTCACCTGGAATGCTTTAAATCGTATATCATACAAATATCTTATTGAATGTTGTAGTCATGTAAATCTGATCATGATGGAAAGCTGTGTCAAATGACATTGAGTAGCTAAATACTGAATCTGTGGTAACATTAGCTTACATTGCCTAGCTAGTCACAATTAGCTAGCTAGTGGGCCTCCCGAGTGGCGCAGCGGTATAAGGCACTGCATCGCGGTGCTAGCTGCTTTACTACAACTACTACCCGCAATTACTTCCTGTAAAACACCAGTCTCAATGTCAAGAGTGAAGAGGTGACTCCGGAATAATGGCCTTCTAGGCAGAGTTGCAAAGAAAAAGCCATATCTCAGACTGGCCAATAAAAATAAAAGATTAAAACCTCTTTGGGCTAGGGTGCAGTATTTTCACGTACGGATGAAAAGCGTTCCCAAAGTTAACTGCCTACTACTCAGGCCCAGAAGATAGGATATGCATATAATTGGTAGATTTGGATATAAAACACTCTGAAGTTTTTGAAACTGTTAAAATGTCTGTGAGTATAACGTAACTTATTCGGCAGGCGAAACCCCGAGGACAAACCATCCAGGAATCTTTTTTTTTAGTTCACTGTGTTTTCAATTAGTTTTCTATGGGGAACTATATTTATGAGGCACCTGGTTGCAGTTCCTATGGCTTCCACTAGATGTCAACAGTCTTTAGAAATTGGTTGATGTTTTTCTTTTGAGAAATGAAGAAGTACGGCTGTACTTTCGAAGTGTCAAGCCAAGTGGATTCTATTGTTTTTTGCGCACGACCTGGAGTTTGCTCCACGTTGATTTTATCCGCTATTGAACACAGTATATTCTGTCTTAAATTTTATCGATTATTTACCTTTTAGGTTGGATTAGGAAAGTTGTTTGAAATGTTTGGACCAAGTTTACAGGTAACTTATTAGATAATTTGTAGTAATGTGGGGCGAGTTGGAGCCGGTGTCTTTCTGAATCAAATGCACCAAATAAATGGACATTTTGGGGATATAAACAAGGAATTTATCGAACAAAATGACCATTTGTGATGTTTCTGGGACATTTTGGAGTGCCAACAGAAGAAGATCTTCAAAGGTAAGGCATGAATTATATCGTTATTTCTGACTTTCATGTCGCACTTGCCTGGTTGAAATATTATTTTCATGAGTTTGTATGATGGGGCACTGTCCTCAGATAATCGCATGGTTTGCTTTCGTCGTAAAGCCTTATTTAAATCTGACACGGCGGCTAGATTAATAAGAAGTTCAACTTTATTTTGATGTATTGCAACAACAGAAAGCTCATAATTAAAATTCCTCAAACATACGTGTCTTATATCATTTTAAAGGTAATCTTGTTGTTAATCCCACCAAAGTGTCCGATTTCAAATATGCTTTTCAGCGAAAGCACTACAAACGATTATGTTAGGTCACAAACCAAACCACAATAAGCACAGCCATTTTTCCAGCGAAATATAGCAGTCACAAAAAGCAGAAATAGAGATAAAATTAATCACTAACCTTTGATTATCTTCATCAGATGACACTTATAGGACTTCATGTTACACAATACATGCATGTTTTGTTTGATAAAGTTCATATTTATATCAAAATATCTGAGTTTACATTGGCGCGTTACATTCACTAGTTCCAAAAACATCAAGTGATTTTGAATAGCCACATCGTTTCAACAGAAATACTCATCATAAATGTAGATGATAATACAAGTTATACACATGGAATTATAGATATACCTCTCCTTAATGCAACCGCTGTGTCAGATATTTTTTTTTAAATTACGGAAAAAGCAAATCATGCAATAATCTAAGACGGAGCTCAGAACAATAGCCAAATTAGCCGCCATTTTGGGGTCAACAGAAACCAGAAATTACATGATAAATGTTTCCTTACCTTTGATGAACTTCATCAGAATGCAGTCCTAGGAATCCCAGGTCCACAATAAATGTTTGATTTGTTCGATAATGTCCGTTATTTATGTCCAATTAGCTACTTTGGTTAGCACGTTTGGTAAACAATTCTAAAGTCACAAAGCGCGTCCACTATAACGTGACGAAATGTCCAAAGGTTCCATAACAGTCAGTAGAAACATGTCAAACGATGTACTGAATCAATCTTTAGAATGTTGTAAACATACATCTTGAATAACGTTCCAACCGGAGAATTAGATTGACTTCAGATGAGCGGTGAAACGGAGGTCCTCCTCATGTGAACGCGCATGTGAAAGCATGGTCAGCTCGTGGCAGTGGTGACTAATTCCTGTCTCCTTCGGCCCCCGTTCACATTAGAGTCATCAGACAAAGTTCTATTGACTGTTGACATCTAGTGGAAGCCGTAGGAAGTGAAAACACATCAATATCTCGCTGTAATTTCAATGAGAGCTTGGTTGAAAATCTGCCACCTCAGAAAAAATTCAAACAGGAACTGGAGCTTCTCAGGTTTCTGCCTGCCATATGAGTTCTGTTATACTCACAGACTTAATTCAAACAGTTTTAGAAACTTCTGAGTGTTTTCTATCCAATACGACTAATAATATGCATATATTAGCAACTGGGACTGAGGAGCAGGCAATTTACTATGGGCACCTCTGTGCTCCTTTCATCCAAGCTACTCAATACTGCCCCTGCAGCCATAAGAAGTTAATCAGGACAAAAGTTTTCAGCTGTGCTAACATATTTGCAAAAGGGTTTTCTAATGATCAATTGGCCTTTTAAAATGACAAACTTGGATTAGCTAACACAACGTGCCATTGGAACGCAGGAGTGATGGTTGCTGATAATGGGCCTCTGTACACCTATGTAGAAATTCCATAAAAAAATCTGCCGTTTCCAGCTACAATAGTCATTTACAACATTAACAATGTCTACACTGTATTTCTGATCAATTTGATAATATTTTAATGGACAAAAAACTTGCTTTTCTTTCAAAAACAAGGAAATTTCTAAGTGACATTACATTTGTACGTCTTAAATGTTGTTTGGCAAGTAAAATCAGGCAAGTTTGCTGTTCGTTATATGTCTGACAAAACTCCTAGTTTGCCTGCTCCATAGCAAGCTGATGGCTTTATACACACTGATTGGTGGAGTAATTTAATGAGCTAAATGTAAAAATGGTAGTTTACACAGGTTACAAGCGGAACAGAAATTAACGATATAAACTGGTAAAAAAGTTTTTTTCTCTCAAACCATTTTGTGGTCTTCAGAACAAAATATTAGTTACTAATCAGGGTTCCAACCCCTGATTAGTAAATCCTACTTTCAACAGATTTTCGAGTGCTAAGCATCAACCACATTTCAGAGCCAAATTACTGCCTAATTCGACATTATTTATTTATGCCCATATACAGTACTTTAGCCATGTCTCATTTCCCAAAGTAGATGATTTGTGTGGGCACGAGGGGTGTAGGAGGGTGTGAAGGGGGCTGATCGAAGTGAGAACAGATCTTAGCGGAAAAAGTATGATTTAATCTTGATTATGAGTTAATACACCATATGCTCCTTGCAATTAAGCTGTCCATGGATAACCCTCCTCTAATTTGTTAAGAGTTCAATGTAGCATAAAATCTGGGGCAGGTCAGTCTCCTGTGTTTAATCTGATCTTCAGTTAAAAAAAAGAGGCGTTCGAAAGCACGTTCAACTTTCCAACCTGTTCCCTCCACATTCAGCAGCTTATAAATAGACCGGCCGAGAACAAGGGAGAGGTGAGCCTTGTTAAGGAAAGAGTGAATGAAAGAGGGCAGAGGGTGAAAGAAAAATACAGAGAGAGTATGGTGGAGAGAGGTGTAAAATATTGACTCGTGGTAATGGGTAATGGACCACTTGTTAAGAGTTAAAAACTGCAACTAAGAGAAAATAGAGGATTGCACTGCATGATATCAATCTGCATGTTGTATTTACTTGATATCAATATGCACGCTGTATGTACTTGATAGCCTCCCTTTTCTTTAAAAGCCCTATTTTGAGTTTAGATTACTGGGTACTGTCGGTTAGCACCACCTTCCTAGAAAACCATAACAGCAATCTTACCCAACACTCATAACCTTTCTCCTCTCCTTGTTTGCTCCCGTGTTTAATGGCCTGACAAATGTAATACATTTACTTCTATCAGCTCTATCTACCAGTAAGTCTATGCACTGTAGTTAGCTACTCTGTCATTTGAAACGGCAACATTGTAACAACCACATTTGAGTGTGAAAGCGTGGTACACATTGGCAGAAGTTTCTCTCACCTTTATAAAAAATCTGACTGTAATTTGGCATAAAATATTGAGCAGGCAGATAATATGTGGCTATAACAGGCTTTTTAAAAAGTGTCCAAAGAGTTTGACATGAGGAGCTGAGTTCTCCTTAATCAAGGTTATGAGTAACATTTGGTAGAGTTTGAGGATCAAGCACCTCTCTCCACCACCGCTGCAACTTCTATCTTGATTAAAATGATAGAATGGGGGAAATGTTGGATCTCAAAATCTATTTTCATTAAGATTCTATTTTGCAGCTACAAGGCTTTGATTTGGGTAATGTTATGCCCTCCCCAACCTCGACCTCACACTGACGCAGATTGATCTAACACAGCTGTATTTGTAGTATTTTTCTTCCCAATTAAATTCTCTAAAGATGTCATACTGTATAATCAATGAAACCAATTTCCCAATGAGTTAAAGACCCTGTCACAAAACATATCTACCTGTATAATATGAACATTAACCTGTTGTTGGTGTGTACTCCCCACCATCATAAGTCTTTCTAAACTGGGTAAAGGGTTAGCTATTGGGAATGAAAATTATGTGAGACAAATAAATGGTGAAAGGTGAAGGAGAGCTAGCTAAATCAAGAACCTACACATAAAGCTGAAATATGTAACTTTTTGGGTGACCTGACCACATTCACATAAAAATGTGAGGTCTGTCATTCTCATTGAAAGCAAGTCTCAGAAGCAATAGATTTTTGCGTCTTTTACTTTCGGTTTTGTAAACCAGCTTCAAACAGCTAAAAGTACAATATTTTTGGTTATTGAACATATATTTCACAACCGGTTAGACGGTACAATTATTCTCTACACTTTACAAAAGCAAAAAAAATGATAAATAATAAATACATTGAGGGATGAGACATGAAAAGATAACAGAGACAGCCGGGAGGGAAGGGAGATTCAGAGATGGGCAGGAAGGCGGGTGTGATGTTTAACCTGTTTAGCCTGTAAATGTTTAACATTATTCCTTTTTTTGGTACTTCTACACGTTGCTTGTTTTGTCAAATAAACTGAAATTAGGTGAATTATTATAATTTTTGCAACCAGGAAATGTCATAGCGATTTCTGCATATTGCACCTTTAACGTACACCTCTAGCGGGAAATATCTGTTTTAGAGCAGCCTCAATGACATATCATTCCGGGAATTATATTACACCACAGGCGAAATTGTCATGGGTAGTGTGACGACATTTCAAATATCAAAATGCAGGACAAAGGGATGACTTTGCGGGACATTCGCGAGACAGTGAATACATTTATTTGGCAGCACCCCTCTCCCTATACTCCTTTTCCTTGAGCAAACTTTGGTCATGTAGAAACAAGATACCAAATGTGTGACTTTTACGAAAATCTGGGAATACTTGGCCAAGGAAACATTCCTGGTTGGTCTCAGGGAATGTAAAACAATTAGGAAGGGAGAATTTGACAAACCAGTTGCGTGAAGTAGCAGCAAATGTGTTAAATGAGCACCTAATGAGCATGTAGAGCCTCACAAGTTTGACGAAATCACCTTATATGTTTTCTGTCTAATACGACTATTTACTTTCTTTTGTAGCTCCATAGACAAACATTAGCAGTAGAATGGCCTGTACTGAAGAGCCCAGTGGCTTTCAATGTGGCACCGTCATAGGATGCCACCTTTCCAACAAGTCAGTTCTTCAAATTTCTGCCCTGCTAGAGCTGCCCAGTCAACTGTAAGTGCTGTTATTGTGAAGGGAAACGTCTAGGAGCAACAGCAGCTCAGCCGCAAAGTGGTAGGCCACACAAGCTCACAGAACGGGACCGCCGAGTGCTGAATCCTGTAATAATTGTCTGTCCTTGGTTGCAACACTCACTACAGAGTTCCAAACTGCCGCTGGAAGCAACGTCAGCATAAGAACTGCTCGTCGGGAGCTTCATGAAATGGGTTTCCATGGCCGAGCAGCCACACACAAGCCTAAGATCACCATGCACAGTGCCAAGCGTTGGCTGGAGTGTTGTAAAGCTTGCAGCCATTCGACTCTGGAGTAGTGGAAACACGTTCTTTGGAGTGATGAATCACTCTTTACCATCTGGAAGTCTGACGGATGAATCTGGGTTAGGCGGATGCCAGGAGAACGCTACCTGCCCCAATGCATAGTTACAACTGTAGAGTTTGGTGGACGAAGAATAATGGTCTGGGGCTATTTTTCATGGTTTGGGCTAGGCCCCTTAGTTCCAGTGAAGGGAAATTGTTATGCTACAGAATATAATTCTGTGCTTCCAACTATGTGGCAACAGTTTGGGAAGGCCCTTTCCTGTTTCAGCATGACAATGCCCCAGTGCACAAAGCTAGGTACATACAGAACGTTTTTCGAGATCAGTGTGGAAGAATTTGACTGGCCTGTACAGAGCCCTGACCTAAACCTCAACGAACACCTTTGGGATGAATTTGAACACCGACTGCGAGCCAGGCCTAATTGCCTAACATCAGTGCACTTATGCTCTTGTGGCTGAATGGAAGCAAGTCCCCTTCCAACATCTAGTGGACAGCCTTCCCAGAAGAGTGGGAGCTGATATAGCAGCAAAGGGGGACCAACTCCATATTAATGTCCATGATTTTGAAATGAGATGTTCGACGAACAAGTGTCCACATTCTTTTGGCCAAGTAGTGTCTCTTCGGCTACGTAGTATATCTTCTCAAAATTAGCAACGTGGATGCAAACAGAGATCTGTATATGACGAGATACTCATGTCTTCGCACTAACTTCGGTAGTCGTCTTCACACTAACTATGGTAGCGAAGTTTGGCGACAGATTTTGTGGAGAGTGAAACCTCTCATTTCACCTCTTCCTCTCTGCTGCAAAAGGTACAGGTTGCAATGTCTGACTGGAATACGGGACAAATCAACCTTTGTTGTAAATTAATGGGGACTGAATTTGTTGATAAAATGCGGGACATGATTGTATAGTTGCGGGACAAAGGGCCAATATGCGGGACTGTCCCACACAATCCAGGACAAGTTGTCACCCTAGTGGGTGTGGGGATATGACCCCCCAATATTCAGAACAGGTAGATTATAAAAAGTACCCAATTGTCATACTTGAGTAAAGGTAAAGATACCCTACTAGAAAATTACTCAAGTAAAAGTGAAAGTCACCCAGTAAAACACTACTTGAGTAAAAGTATAAAAATATATTTTTTAAATATATTTAAGTTTCAAAAGTAAAAGTATTAATTTTTTCAAATTCCTTATATTAAGCAAACCAGACAGCACAATTAAAAATATATATATATTTTATTGATAGCCAGGCGCACACACGGTCCTGACCTCCCTGGGGCCCTAAGCAAAATTCTGCTAACGGGCCCTTCTACCTGACCCACGAGCCATGTAAACCATTTGCCATTGCCACACAGTCACACCTGACACCCCAGTGCTCCCACTACAATCCTCCCTTCTTTAAAACAGTTTGCTCCATCAGTCAGTCTAAGAATAAGTGTCACGTTTAAAGTTTTCATGATTTAATCCCCAAAAAACAATTGAACAAAAACAACAAACAGGAGAACGAAAGCGTACAGTTCTGTCAGGCAAACAAAACAGCTAAACAGAAAATAACTACCCACGACACACAGGTGGGAAAAGGCTACCTAAGTATGGTTCTCAATCAGAAACACAGCTGCCTCTGATTGAGAACCACACCCAGCCAAACACACAGAAATAGAAAACATAGAACACAAAACATAGAATGCCCACCCCAACTCACGCCCTGACCAAACCAAAATAGAGACATAAAAAGGATCTCTAAGGTCAGGGCGTGACAATAAGTAGACCTATACAGAACAGAATGAGGTATAAACAAACAATATTTATTGAATAGAATATTTTCTATAGAATCTTAACTTGAAGTGAATATTAACGTTAACATAAATAAGAAATTGTATAAAATATAAAGTGTAGAAAATAATAAAATATAACACTGAGCTTTGGCTCTGCTGCCTGGTAATTAGTTCACTCCTCACAATATTATAAATTTAGCTGTCTATACAAAGTAAACATAAGCCTATAGACTATGGCTGCAGCTATATGTCTCAAAATAGTCAAATAAAACCTATACAGCTGTGTTGTTAACTTTGGTTCCCTCTACAGCCTGGGCATTTTCAGCATCAGGATGGGCACCAGTCTATATGGACTGTCTGGAAGAAATTGAGAAAGTATGTCACATAGTTAGTTAAGCATTCATTTACACAAATGCACTTCTGCCATACAATCTTAAATGTTATTAAGTGTGTAAACATTTGAATGTTTGAATTAAAATCTTACCATCAAAATATTCCTCCTCTGTACTTTCTTGAGGCAAAATCATCAATGATGTCATCATTAGACATGTCTTTCCCACGTCATGATTTATGCTCATGATAACCAGACCACTCAAACATTCCTGTGACATGGAAGACCTCAGGTAGCTTTTGATGAGCTTTCATTTTGAAAAGCTCCTCTCTGGCGATGCTACTGTTACTGGTAGGGTGACTGCAATTCTTAGGGCTATCCAAAGGTTAGGATAGAGTTCCTCCAGGTTTTTCTCACAGAGAAAGGAAAGCAGCTCAAAGGCAGTCATCTTGTCTGATGGCAGATCAGGTAAATTCTGATTCTCGTGTGCCAGATCCATTCCTCTGATGTCACAGTCATCTCTGAAAGTCAGAGTGTTTTCAACTTCCATGCAGTGAGCCTTTAAAGATTCACTGGACACCTGAGAGGCAGTGCTGAAGTTCAGCAGCACTCCATATTTGGTTTTCACCTGGGGGAGGGTTTCAAATCTCTGATCCATGGATGTCACAGCAGTCGACCACAATGTTGAAGTACTTCAATGTTTTTCAGTGCATCAGTCACTGGTTCATCAGGAGCCTCACAGCTTAAATGCCTCTTGCTCTTTCTCAGTCTCTTCTCTTTCAGAACAACCTACACATTCATTTCTTCACAGATGCTTTTGGCTGTTGTCTGGGCCTCTGAGAATCCAGTTTCCAGGTATGTAGTGAGGGAGGCCTTTGCATTTGAGATTAAATTCGCTGCGATATCCATCTGCATTGATGCAGATTGGAAGAGCTTGTTCACCTTGTTTGTCATTGTCAGTATCTCACACCATACGACACAGCAAATCAAGAAGCGGTAGGACCCAACTTCCTCTGCAAGTGCTTGTGCCGCCACTTTGGCCACAGGATCGGTGATCATCTGTCTGGCATCCAGTAATGCCTCCCGAACCTCAGAAGCCTGATACCTGATTGCATTAACACTTTGGAGCCTACTCTCCCATTTTGTGTCACGCCATGGCTTCACAGTCATGTTCACATGCTTCTTCAAAACACGACGTCTTTGTTTGCCAGCTGAATCGAAGGTGAAGAGCTTTTGCACATGCCAAAAAAACTCAACTGCATCTTTTGAAGATTTGGCAGCATCTGCAATGACAAGGTTTAGAGTATGCACTCCACATGGGATGAACACAACTCTGTGATTTTTTTTTGGAGCAGTCTGGCTTGTACTCCTTGGTGGTTGCCCTTCATGATGGGCCCATTATCATAAGCTTGCCCTCTGCAATCTTCAATTGGAATCTTCAGCTTGTTCAGCTTATCTAAGATGACAGTGGACAGATTCAAGCCTGTTGTAACCTCAACATTCACAAAGCCGAGGAAGTGCTGCTTGATCTCTGGCTTTCCCTTTAAAGATACGCTTCTCAGAATAATGGACATTTGCTCCTCGTGACTAATGTCAGGTGTACAGTCCAAGATAATGGAGAAGTACTTTGTCTCTTACTTGAGTCACTATTGCTTCCAGAATGTTGTCACTCACAATCCTTATCAGCTCATTCTGATAAGGATTTCCCAAGGTAATTAGCATGTGTCTCTCCATCTTTAATTTTGCTGACATGATTTTCCATAACGGAGTCATATTTTGCCATTAATTCAACCTTTTTTAGGAAGTTTCCATTATCTGGTTGGAAGAGTTTGTCTGATGAACCCCTGAATGCTAGGTTTCTTTCAGCCAGAGACTGGGTGATACTTATTAAACGTGTAAGGACATCCCGCCATCTCTTTCTTTCAGCCTCCAAAATTGTCATTTGTATCTGGTCAAGAGGCTGTCCCTGACTTAGGTGCAGATCAAGTTCTCTCCACTTAATCATGTTGTTTGTGTGTTTTGGACTACCCTCAAGGTGTTTCAGAATGGCGTTGATGTTTGACCAGTCATTCACGCCTTCCTTTATTATTTTGTAGTCTTTTATAGAAAAGAGTTTACAACAAAAACAATACACAGCGTTATATTGATTGAGTATGAAAGCCAGCTCCTGGTAATATTTTCCCCATTTTACAACTGTCTCTGTAAGAAGGCTGAATGAAAACCTCTTCTAGACTTATCTTTAGGGTAAGAAAAATCCAGTCCTGGTTTGAATGGACCAACTCAGTCCTCATAAAGTCTGTTAACTTCTTATGGCTGAAGGGGCAGTATTGAGTAGCTTGGATGAAAGGTGCCCATATCAAACGGCCTGCTCCTCAGTCATAGTTGCTAATGTTTGCATATTATTATTAGTATTGGATAGAAAACACTCTAAAGTTTCTAAAACTGTTTGAATTATGTCTGTGAGATTAACAGAACTCATATTGGCAGGCAAAATCCTGAGTTGAAATCAAAACAGGAAGTCAGAAATCTGAGCTTGTATGTATTCACCAGAGTCCCTAATGAAATCCCCTTGAGATATGAATGATTGTGCACTGCCTAGGGGTTCCACTAGATGTCAACCATCAATAGAAATTATAATGAGACTTCTATGATGTTGTGGGAGAGAATGATAGCAGAATCAGTCAGGTGTCCATCAAGCAGCCATTTTCTGATCATGCTTTTTCCTCATGGTACTCACTTGCATTCCATTGCTCACGAAGACAAGAAAGAATACTCCGGTTGGAACTTTATTGAAGCTATATGTTAAAAACATCCTAATGATTGATTCTGTACTTAGTTTGAAATGTTTCTTCGACCGGTAATATCACTTTTTGAAGTTTTTGTCCGATATAACGCTGACCAGAATTAGCGTTTGGATATGTAAACCAGACGCGCTAACAAAAGAAGGTATTTGGACATAAATAACGGATTTTTTCGAACAAAACAAACATTTATTGTGGACCTGGGATTCCTGGTGTGCTTTCTGATGTAGATCATCAAAGGTAAGGGAATATTTATCATATATTTTCTTGTTAATGTTGACGCCATCTTTGCGGCTGTGGTGTTTTACTTTTGAGCGCCGTCTCAGATTATAGCGTGGGTTTCTTTTTCCGTAAAGTTTTTTTGTAATCTGACACACCGGTTGCATTAATTAAATTTTTGGGAAGGCTGTTTTCATGTTATACATAGGTAAACAAATCATCGGCCAGAGCGTCAAGTTTGCACTCTGAATGCTCCGAGAGCGAAACAAGATGGGTGAGGCTAAAGCTTAAGAGGGTGTGAACAATATTGAATGGGTGTAGACAAAGAAGTTCTCTTCACTAGATACCAAAACATTGAAAGGCCATTTTCTCAAAAGTGAGTTTACAAGTTTATCAACTTTCAAAGCAGAATTGCTTCTCTACTTTTATCCAATGTAAAAAACTAAATTTCAAATTTTGCTACATAAGATCATATCCAGGTGGTGAGTCACATATGCACACTCTATATATAATGGTGTAATACATCACGCCTGATCTGTTTCCACCGTCTTGTGCTGGTATCCAACCCCCACCAGGTGTCTATCATTTGTCCCCATTATCCCCTGTGTATTTATACCAGTGTTTTCTGTTTGTATGTTTTCAGTTCGTCTTGTTCCATCAAGTCTTACCAGTGAGTTTTCCCAGTTTAGAGTCTTTCTAGTTACTGTTTTCTGGTTCTGACCATTCTGCCTGCCTTGACCCTGAGCCTGTCTGCCGTTCTGAACCTCATTGACTCTGCCCTGGATTACTGACCTCTGCCTGCCATCGACCTGCCCTGGCCTGTCCCCTTGTGTAATAAATATTATGAGAACTGTACTATCTGCCTCCTTTGTCTGCATCTGGGTCCTATCCTGATGTCGTACAATGTGCATCATTGAAAAAGCACAGCTGCTAGCATGACAAATATTGAACTTTAACTTAAACAACAAAAGTTGGTCTATTAGTGACATTGCGTTAACTTCTTGGAACTATAGGGGGTGCTGTTCCGCATTAGCATATTTGGGTCTCCAAATTAAACTGCCTCGTGCTAAATTCTTGATCGTACAATATGCATATTATTGTTATTATTGGATAGAAAACACTTTCTAGTTTCTATAGAAGTTGGAATTTTGTCTCTGAGTGGTACAGAACAATATCTACAGCACTTTTCATGACAGGGGTCAGATTTCAGAAATTTTTACCCCTGATCTGGAGTCTGTTTTTAAGGCGACAGTGAATGCTATGAAGAAACCGACACTGCCTACGTCTTCCTCTGGGTGTCTGTACGTCATCACGTTTTGAATGGAGTCGATTGCACAATCACAGCCACTATAACACACGAAAACGTAGAAGTACCGCTCTCTCCCTGCATGCGTCATGCGCCAAATGGACATCAGACCTGCCTCCTTCCAAATCGTTTTTTAGAGAGTGATATTTCTCCGGTCATGTTTTCAGTCGTTATAGTTGTTAAAAACATCATAATGTAGTTAATTTGAACCGTTTTATAGCAATTTATATCCGTTTAGTGCGATTCTGAGGAATTTATTTGTCGTGCACTTTCTAGCTTTGGGAACGTTTCGCGGTCTCGGTCGTTGTTAGTGGACATTTCGAAGGACAGAGGACATCTATCGACCAAAAGAAGATTACAACATAGAAAGGATACATTGCCCAAGAATCTGATGGAAGAACAGCTCAAAGTAAGCAATATTTAATATGATAAATCGTTGTTCTGTCGAAATATTTTAAACGCATATTTCGCCATTTTGTTTGTTATCGCGTCACTTGGCGAACCCTGTATTGAAAAGTAAGGATAATTTAAAAAATGTAAGTCAGCGGTTGCATTAAGAACTAATTTGTCTTTCGATTCCTGTCAACCCTGTATTTTTTAGTCAAGTATATGATTAGCTTTCAATTAAACTAGATCACTCTGATAGATGACGTCAGACATATTGAGGCTTGATTTCCTAGTATTTTTATTGTGTAACCACGGTTTTGTATGGCTAAATATGCACCTTTTCGAACAAACTGTATATGTATGTTGTAAAATGATGTTACAGGAGTGTCATCGGAAGAATTCTGAGAAGGTTAGTGAAAAAATTAATATATTTTGGCGGTGATTACGTTATAGCGCTCTTTGGCTGGAATCGATGCTCTGGTAACGTTTTCACATGTGGTATGCTAACTTATCGATTTATTGTGTTTTCGCTGTAAAACGCTTAGAAAATCTAAAATATTGTCTGGAATCACAAGATCTGGGTCTTTCCATTGCTATGCTTTGTCTATTCTTATGAAATGTTTTATTAAGAGTAAATTGGTCATACACGTTGCTCTCTATAGTAATTCTAGTCGTCTTGTGATGGTCGGTGCAATTGTAAACTGTGATTTCTACCTGAAATATGCACTTTTTTCTAACAAAACCTATCCTATACCATAAATATGTTATCAGACTGTCATCTGAAGAGGTTTTTTATAGGTTATTGGCTATCAATATCTTAGTTTAGCCGAATTGGTGATAGCTACTGGTGGAGAGAAAAAATGGTGGACAAAGAAATTGTGTATTTTGCTAACGTGTTTAGCTAATAGATTTACATATTTTGTCTTCCCTGTAAAACATTTTAAAAATCTGAAATGGTGGCTTTATTCACAAGATCTGTATCTTTCATCTGGTGTCTTGGACTTGTGATTTAATGATATTTAGATGCTACTATCTACTTGGCTGGCCGTGTAAAACAAGCTAATTCAATGGATAATTTTACCTAAACTTGTCTAGCGGAACCCCCCCCACATTCCACTGAAAAGGCAGCGCGGGAAATTCAAAAATATATTTTAGAAATATTTAACTTTCACACATTAACAAGTCCAATACAACAAATGAAAGATAAACATCTTGTGAAACCAGCCAACATGTCCGATTTTTTAAATGTTTTACAGCGAAAACACAACATATATTTATGTTAGCTCACCACCAAATCCAAAAAAGCACAGACATTTCTTTCACAGCAAAGGTAGCTTTCACAAAACCCACAAATAGAGATAAAATTAATCACTAACCTTTGAACATCTTCATCAGATGAGTCATATAACATCATGTTACACAATACATTTATGTTTTGTTCGATAATGTGCAAATGTATATATAAAAAAAATCTAAGTTTACATTGGCGCGTTACGCGCAGTAATGTTTTGATTCCAAAAAATCTGGTGATTTTGCAGAAATACTCATAATAAACATTGATAAAAGATGCAAGTGTTATTCACATAATTAAAGATAAACTTATCCTCTATGCAACCGCTGTGTCAGATTTCAAAATAAACTTTACGGAAAAAGATTAATCTGAGAACGACGCTCAGAGCACAATCCAGCCAAAGAAATAGTCGCCATTTTGGCGTCAACAAAAGCTACAAAAACACTATAAATATGCACTTACCTTCGAATAACTTCATCAGAAGGCACTCCCAGGATTCCCAGATCGACAATAAATGACTGAAAAGTTCCATAAAGCCCATCATTTAGCCACTTGTTGTTAGCATGTTCAGCCCAGGAATCCATTTTCATGACGCACGAGCAATCCCTCCAGACAACAACTCAAAAAGTTCCGTTACAGGTCGTAGAAACAGGTCAAATGATGTATGCAATCCATATTTAGTATGTGTTTTACATTAATCATCAATAAGGATCCAACCGGAGAATTTCATTGTCTGAAGAAAGAGCATTGGAACGAGAGCACTCTCTCTCGTGAGCGCGCCAAAAGAGACTGAAAGTTTCTGACGACGACTCAGTAAAATAGCTCCTATGAGCCCCTCCTTTATAGTAAAATCATATAACTAAAATCTAAAGACGGTGACATCTAGTGGAAGCCCTAGGAAGTGTTTGCTCATCCATAACTAGAAGGGGTATCATTTGACACTCTTTTGAAAATCGAGTTCTCACTTCCTGTTTTGACCTCTTCTCGGGTTTTTGTATCCCAAATGAGTTCTGTTATACTTACAGACATAATTCAAACAGTTTTAGAAACTTCAGAGTGTTTTCTATACAATAGTAATAATAATATGCATGTATTACCTTCTGGGACAGAGTAGGAGGAAATTCCGTTTGGGCACGCAATTTGTTCAAAGTCGAAATGCTGCCCCCTATCCCGATGAAGACCAAAAGTTGGTCTATTAGTGACATTGCGTTAAGCTGGCCGTGTAAAACAAGCTAATTCAATGGATAATTTCAGCTAAATGACTAGGATATTTTTTTTATGTTCTCTCAGCAGCTATATGCAGCAGTGCATGTGTACACTCTTCATTCATTGGTGTGCAATATGTGCATCAGTGAAAAAGCAGAATAGCTTGCATTGCAATTTAACATCCACTCACCCCTTGTGAAATGTTTTTATAAAAGTGGAAATACAAATACTAAGGTTTTGTTGTAGTGGTGTAATATAATCCATGCATTCATTGAATGTACAATGTATTTAGCTGCTTGGCTCAATAAACAGCTAGTTGTTAGCTTCGTAATCTCGCCCATCAGCTGTCTCTCTATCTGTCGAGATGTTTGATTTCAGAGCACCTCAGAACGGGACATGTATGGCAGACTATGGCAGGAGTGGTGAAAACAGCCGCCGTGTCAGGTTTTGGCCAGGACTGTTCAGGTTTTGTTCACTAGATGTCCCCCTTGCACCTTTTTTGTACCTTTTTGTTTTTTCTTGCCCTAATTATTGTTTGCACCTGTAAGTCATTCCCTTGTTAGTATTTAACCCTGTGTGTTCCTCAGTTCCTTGCTCAGTGTTTGTATGTTAGCACCCAGCCCCAGCCTTTGTGAACATTTTTCTCTTGTTGAATTTTCCAGAGGTTCTCTGGTTTTGTTCTCGTGTATTTTTGGATTGATCTTTTGAGGTTTGTTTTTTCCCTTGCTGTTTTTACCACTTTGTGGATTTTCTTTTGTATTTTGGAAGATATCTATTTTTTATTAAACCACCATCTCTAGTACTGCTGTGTCTGCCTCATCTTCTGGGTTCTGCCAATTATTAGTGACTGTTTCTCGCACCGGGTCCTGACACGCCGGTTTTATTTGCCTGATCTCTGTCGATCACCAGTCATTCAGCACTTCCCCCTCTTTGTGGATGTCAATGCGCAAGCTGTAACAGTCCTGACCTGTTTTATGTTGTTTTTTATGTGTTTATGGTCAGGGCATGTGTTTTGGGTGGGCAGTCTATGTTATCTGTTTCTATGTTGGTTTTGGGTTACCTGGTATGGCTCTTGATTAGAGGCAGGTGGTTTGCATTTTCCTCTAATTAAGAGTCATATTTAGGTAGGGCGTTCTCACTGTTTGTTTGTGGGTGATTGTCTCCTGTGTTTGTGTATGTCGTTGCGCCACACGGGACTGGTTTCGGTTTGTTTCATTTCGATGTAGTCTGTTTCCTGTCCGTGAGTTTTACGTTTCAGTTAAGTAAGTTCATGTTCAGGTTTTGTCGTCTACGTCGTTTTCTTGTTTTTGTAGTTTTGAAAGTGTTTTGTTTTGTTTCGTGTTGCCGTCGTATTTATAATAAAGATGGCTTATTTCCCTGAAGCTGCGTTTTGGTCTGAAGATCCTTCTCTCCTCACCTCATCCGAGGATGAGGAGAGCGACAGCCGTTACAGAATCACCCACCACCACGCTAAGACCAAGCGGCAAGGGAAGAATAAACGGAGTAAGGGACAGGAGAAAAACAAGGATTTCTGGACATGGGAGCAGATAATGAATGGAGAAGGTCCCTGGGCTAAGGCAGGAGAAAATCGCCGTTCCCAGGAAGAGAGGGAGGCAGCTAAAGCCCAGGAGCGGTGGTTTGAGGAGGCAGCAAAGAGACGTGGCTGGAAGCCCGAAAAGCCATGGGAACAGGTGGAGGCACTGAGGAGAGCAGAGGCTACCGGAGAGAGGAACCGGAGCTATGAGGGAACGCGTCTGGCACGGAAGCCAAAAAAGCCCGTGAGTAATTCCCAAAAATTTCTTGGGGGGGGGCTAGGAGATAGTGGGCCAAGGGCAGGTAGGAGACCTGCGCCCACTTCCCAGGCTTACCGTGGAGAGCGGGAGTACGGGCAGGCGCCGTGTTACGCAGTAGAGCGCACGGTGTCTCCTGTACGAGTGCATAGCCCAGTGCGGGTTATTCCACCTCCCCGCACTGGTAGGGCTAGATTGGGCATTGAGCCAGGTGTCATGAGGCCGGCTCAACGCGTCTGGTCTCCAGTGCGTCTCCTCGGGCCGGCATACATGGCACCTGCCTTACGCATGGTTTCCCCGGTTCGCCTACACAGCCCGGTGCGGGTTATTCCACCTCCTCGTACTGGGCGGGCGACCGGGAGCATTCAACCAGGTAAGGTTGGGCAGGCTCAATGCTCAAGAGAGCCAGTACGCCTGCACGGTCCGGTATTTCCGGCGCCACCTCCCCGCCCCAGCCTAGTACCTACAGTGCCTACATTACGCACTAGGCTACCAGTGCATTTCCAGAGCCCTGTTCCTCCTCCACGCACTCTCCCTATAGTGCGTGTATCCAGTTCAGTGCCTCCAGTTCCGGCCCCACGCACTAAGCCACCTGTGCGTCTCCTAAGTCCTGTACACACTGTCACTTCTCCCCGTACTAGTCCTGAGGTGCGTGCCCTCAGCCAGGTGCCACCAGTGCCGGTACCACGCACCAGGTATAGAGTACGCTTTGAGAGTTCAGTGTGCCCTGTCCCTGCTCCACGCACTAGTAGGAAGGTGCTTATCATTAGCCCGGTGCCTCCAGTTCCGGCACCACGCACCAGGTCTACAGTGCGCCGTATCCGGCCAGAGCCATCCGTCTCCCCAGCGCCATCTGAGCCATCCGTCTCCCCAGCGCCATCTGAGCCATCCGTCTCCCCAGCGCCATCTGAGCCATCCGTCTCCCCAGCGCCATCTGAGCCATCCGTCTGCCAGGAGCCTGCAAAGCCGCCCGTCTGCCATGAGCCTGCAAAGCCGCCCGTCTGCCATGAGCCTACAGAGCCATCCGCCAGACAGGAGCCGCTAGAGCCGTCAGCCAGACAGGAGCCGCTAGAGCCGCCCGCCAGACAGGATCTGCCAGAGCCGCCAACCAGACAGGATCTGCCAGAGCCGCCAACCAGACAGGATCTGCCAGAGCCGCCAACCAGACAGGATCTGCCAGAGCCGCCAACCAGACAGGATCTGCCAGAGCCGCCAATCAGACAGGATCTGCCAGAGCCGCCAGCGAGCCATGAGCAGCCAGAGCCGTCAGAGAGCCATGAGCAGCCAGAGCCGTCAGTGAGCCATGAGCAGCCAGAGCCGTCAGTGAGCCATGAGCAGCCAGAGCCGTTAGAGAGCCATGAGCAGCCAGAGCCGTCAGAGCGCCATGAGCGTCGAGAGCCGTCAGCCTGCCATGAGCGTAGAGAGCCGTCAGTCTGCCATGAGCGTCGAGAGCCGTCAGCCTGCATGGACCTGCCAGAGCCGTCCAAACAGGACCTGCCAGAGTCCTTCAGCCGGGATCTGCCCCTTGTCCCGGTGTTGCCCCTTGTCCCGGTGCTGCCCCTTGTCCCGGTGCTGCCCCTTGTCCCGGTGCTGCCCCTTGTCCCGGTGCTGCCCCTTGTCCCGGTGCTGCCCCTTGTCCCGGTGCTGCCCCTTATTCCGGTGCTGGTCCTTATCCTGGTGCTGCCCCTTGTTCTGGTGCTGCCCCTTGTCCCGGTGCTACCCCTTGTCCCGGTGCTGCCCCTTGTCCCGGTGCTAGCTGTTTATTTAGGGGATGGTAGTGTTAGGGTGGTCAGTAGAAGGGGTAGACAGAAGAGGGGAGTGACTATGGTGGTATGGGGACAGCGTCCTGAGCCGGAACCACCACCGTGGTCAACTGCCCACCCGGACCCTCCCCTGGACTTTGTGCTTGTGCGCCCGGCGTGCGCATCTTGAGGGGGGGGTACTGTAACAGTCCTGACCTGTTTTATGTTGTTTTTTATGTGTTTATGGTCAGGGCATGTGTTTTGGGTGGGCAGTCTATGTTATCTGTTTCTATGTTGGTTTTGGGTGACCTGGTATGGCTCTTGATTAGAGGCAGGTGGTTTGCATTTTCCTCTAATTAAGAGTCATATTTAGGTAGGGCGTTCTCACTGTTTGTTTGTGGGTGATTGTCTCCTGTGTTTGTGTATGTCGTTGCGCCACACGGGACTGGTTTCGGTTTGTTTCATTTCGATGTAGTCTGTTTCCTGTCCGTGAGTTTTACGTTTCAGTTAAGTAAGTTCATGTTCAGGTTTTGTCGTCTACGTCGTTTTCTTGTTTTTGTAGTTTTGAAAGTGTTTTGTTTTGTTTCGTGTTGCCGTCGTATTTATAATAAAGATGGCTTATTTCCCTGAAGCTGCGTTTTGGTCTGAAGATCCTTCTCTCCTCACCTCATCCGAGGATGAGGAGAGCGACAGCCGTTACACAAGCATTGCAAGCAAGCGGCTAAATAAGGAAGTGAGTTTGGAATTTGAAAAGTATGCATCTAAGAAATTGATGTCACATATAAACATATAAATGCCCGCCAGATAGGGCCGCCGTGCTCCTAGCTCCTAAGCAACTTTCTAGTATTTTTTTATTTATTTTATTATTTCTTATATTAGTTGCCCAGAATTGTATCTTATTTTATTACGTACAACCAGAAAAAACTTTTGGATATCAGAGTGGCAGTAACTCACAAGCATTACCAGCATTACGACCAGGAATATGACATTCCCGAATTGAATCCTTTGTTCGTACCCCCAGGGCAATTTCACTGATTCCAGTGTCTGATCCAAAACACCGCCGGCGAAGAACAGGTATTCGGAGTGGACTCCTAGTCTGACTCAGGAGGCGCACATACCACCGACCGGTTCCAAGTATATTACTCGCTAATGTTCAGTCTCTGGATAATAAAGTTGACGAGCACAGGGCAAGGATCTCCTTCCAGAGACACATCAGGGATTGTAACACACTATTTCACGGAAACAGGGCTCTCTCGGGATATACTGTCTGAGTCCGTACAGCCATTTGGGTTCTCAGTTCATCGTGCAGACAGGAATAAAGATCTCTGCAGGAAGAAGAAGAGCGGCAGTGTATGTTTCAGATTAACTACTTATGGTGTGATTGTGTTAACATACAGAAACGCAAGTCCTTTTGTTCACCCGACCTAGGATACCTCACAATCAAATGCCAACCGTATCACCTCCCAAGAGAATTCTCTTTGATTATAGTCACAGCCGTGTATATTCCCCCTCAAGTCGAAATCACGATGGTCCTCAAATAACTACACTGGATTCAATGCAAACTGGAAACTAAAGCTAATCTGAGGAAAACGCTACCGAAGTTCTACCTACACGTTGACTGTAACACTCACTCATAGAAAACATTGGACCACTGCTACTCAACTTTTCAAAATGCCTACAAGGCATTCCCTTCGGCAAATCTGATCAAACATTTTTAGGCATAAACTCAAACAGGAAGTACCCGTGCTACAGACTATACTAGTCTGAACAATCGGAATCCATGCTTCAAGATTGTTTTGATCACATGGACTGGGATATGTTAAGGGTACCCTCTGAGAATAATATTTACGAATACACAAATACGATGACTGAGTTTATCAGGAAATGTATAGGAGATGTTGTACCCACTGTGACTATGAAAACCAACCCAAACCAGAAACCGTGGATAGATGGCAGTGTTCGCGCAAAACTGAAAGTGCGAACCACGGCATTTAACTATGGCAAGGTGACTGGGATTATGGCCGAATACAAACAGTGTAGTTATTCCCTCTGTAAGGCAATCAAACAGGCAAAATGTCGGTACAGAGACAAAGTGGAGTCGCAATTCAATGGCTCAGAAATGAAACGTATGTAGCAGGGTCTATTCACGGACTACAAAGGGAAAACCAGTCACGTCGCGTACACCGACGTCTTGCTTACGGACAAGCTAAACACCTTTTTGCCTGCTTTGAAGATAACAAGGTGCCACGGCCAGCTACCAAGGACTGTGGACTCTCCTTCTCCGTGGCCGACAGAGAAGCTGCTGGCCCAGACGGCATCCCTAGCCGGGTTCTCAGAGCATGCGCAGACCAGCTGGCTGGACTGTTTACGGACATATTCAACCTCTCCCTGTCCCAGTCTATTGTCCCCACGTGCTTCAAGATGGCCATCATTGTTCCTGTACCCAAGAAAGCAAAGGTAACTGAACTTAATAACTTTTGCCCCGTAGCACTCACTTCTGTCATCATGAAGGGCTTTGAGAGACTAGTCAAGGATGATATCACCTCTACCTTACCTGACACCCTAGACGCACTTCAATTTGCTTACCGCCCCAATTGATCCACAGATGATGCAATCGCCATGGCACTGCACACTGCCCTATCCCTTCTGGACAAGAGGAATACCTATGTAATAATGCTGTTTATTGACTGTAGCTCAGCATTCAACACCATAGTACCCTCCAAGCTCATCATTAAGCTCAGAGGCCCTCGAACTGAACACCGCCCTGTGCAACTGAGTCCTGGACTTCCTGAAGAGCCGCCCCCAGGTGGTGAAGGTAGGAAACAACACCTCCACTCCGCTGATCCTCAACACAGGGGCCCCACAAGGGTGCATGCTCAGCCCCCTCCTGTACTCCCTGTTCACCCATGACTGCGTGGCCATGCACGCCTCCAACTCAATCATTAAGTTTGCAGACGACACAACAGTAGTAGGCCTGATTACCAACAATGATGAGACAGCCTACAGGGAGGAGGTGGAGGTCCTGGGAAAGTGGTGCCAAAAGAAAAGAAACCCTCACCCAACGTCAACAAAACAAAGGCGCTGATCATGGACTTCAGGAAACAGCAGAGGCACCCCCCTATCCACATCGACAGGACTGCAGTGGAGAAGGTGGAACGCTTCAAGTTCCTCGGCGTACACATCACTGACAAACTGAAATGTTCCACCCACACAGACAGTGGGGAAAAGAACCTCAGGAGGCTGTAGAAATTTGGCTTGGTCCCTAAAACCCTCACAAACTTTTACAGATACGCAATTGAGATCATCCTGTCGGGCTGTATCACCGCCTGGCAACTGCACCGCCCGCAACCACAAGACTCTCCAGAGGGTAGTGCGGTCTGCCTAACGCATCTCATGGGCCAAACTACCTGACCCCAGGACATCTACAGCACCCTATGTCACAGGAAGGTCAATAAGATCATTAAGGACAACAACCACCTGAGAAACTGCCTGTTCACCCCGCTATCATCCAGAAGGTGAGGTCATTACAGGTGCATCAAAGCTGGGACCGAGAGACTGAAAAACAGCTTCTATTTCAAGGCCATCAGACTGTTACATAGCCATCACTAGCACCATAGAGGCTGCTGCCCTATACAGTAGTTCTCCCTGTAAAAGTTATGTCATACTGCAGAACACCTTGCGCGCTGCCACAGAATTCTATGGCATGTTATTTAGTTGACAGCCATATTTGCCATTAATGCTAGTTAGTGTTAGTTTGACCATCAGGGGGCATCTTTGAGAACCATTTGACAGTCTTTAATATTGGCTGTAGTAGAGAATGTATAACGTTTTTTTGTAAGAACATAGTATATGGGATTAATTTGATTAATATTATGGTGTTTCTATTCCAAGAAAATCAAAAAACAAAACGCTCAGGGTTTCTGTTAGGAAAATATGGAGCTGTACAACTTGACCAGTTTGGAGTAGACTACAGTAGTAAGAGCAAAATATTTGCTTAACTGTTAAGCCAGCAGCTGAAAGGAGTCTGTGACTGGGATGTTCCACATACATTGAGCTAGGTAGCAGCAACCTAAAACCAGTTCATAGTAAAGCCAAGACTAAACACGCAAAAAATACAAATCTCATTGATTTATCAAGACCAGTCCCCATGCTTCTCTCAGAGCAGCGCAAAACGGTGCTGAAATAGTTGACCACATGCGGGGTAGGGTATTGCTTCAAATCCTATTGCTTCTAACTTCAAAATACTTTAATGTCACAAATAATTGAACACACACAATTCTTAAAACTCCAATGCTTTAATATTGAATCATTTCTGCCCCCAGAAATCATATTCATTATATAAATAGGCCCATGTGTACCTTGTAGGCATTATAGGCCCATGCACTGAAACCAAAATACCTTTACTTTTGGTGATCTCTCAGCTCCGGCTCATTTTCAAGTCCTCTGGTGGTTACAGTCATAACCCTGGAACAGGTAGCACCAAAATAAATAAGTAAAAAGACCTACAACACCTACGGTAGGCCTACAGTATAAAATATTTGTTTAATATCTACATTTAAGTCTCCTGATTGAAATCCGATTGAAATTGTTTAGCATCAACTGAAAACATTAATCTGTAATGATACAATGCTCCTCCTACCCTCCTTCTTGGCAAGGGTCTATTGTCCTGCTAATAGCCCATAATGGGTGGATGGATGGCTTATTTTGTATTCTAATGTGTTTAACGAATGTATTAATTACAGTCATTTACCATTCACATTCTCGGACTGGAAACGTTGTTTGCAGTGTTGACGATCTCATTTTCAAGTCCTTGTATAAATCCTCTTATGGCTGGGGGGCAGTATTGAGTAGCTTGGATGAATAAGGTGCCCAGAGTAAACTGCCTGCTACTCAGGCCCAGAAGCTAAGATATGCATATTATTAATAGATTTGTTAAAAACATCCTAAAGATTGATTCAATACTTAGTTTGTCATGTTTTTACGGACTGTAATATAACTTTTTTTACTTTTCGTCCGTACTTTCCGCTGGACTTGCCCGCGCGTCGTGAGTTTGGATAGTGTACTGAACGCTAGAACAACAAGGAGGAATGTGGACATAAATGATGGACATTATCGAACAAAGCAAACATTTATTGTGAAACTGGGATTCCTGGGAGTGCATTCTGATGAAGATCATCAAAGGTAAGTGAATGTTTACAATGTTATTTCTGACTTCTGTTGACTGCATAATATGGTGGATATATTTGTGTCTTGATTGTGCTCTGAGCGCCGACTCAGATTATTGCATGATTTGCTTTTTCCGTAAAGCTTTTTTGAAATCTGACAGCGGTTGCATTAAGGAGAAGTGCATCTAAAATTCCATGCATAACAGTTGTATCTTTTAGCAATGTTTATTATGAGTATTCCTGTAAATTGATGTGGCTATCTGCAAAATCAAAGGATGTTTTGGAACTTTTGAACGTAAGGCGCCAATGTAAACTCAGAGTTGTGGATATAAGTATGAACTTTACCGAACAAAACATACATGTATTGTGTAACATGAAGTCCTATGAGTGTCATCTGATGAAGATCATCAAAGGTTAGTGATTAATTATATCTATATTTCTGCTTTTGTGAATCCTCTCTTTGGCTGGAAAAATGGCTGTGTTATTCTGTGAATAGGCACTCACCTAACATAATCGTTTGGTTTGCTTTCATCGTAAAGCCTTTTTGAAATCAGACACTGTGGCTGGATTTACAATAAGTGTATCTTTAAAATGGTGTAAAATACATGTATGTTAAAGGAATTTTAATTATGGGATTTCTGTTGTTTTGAATTTGGCGCCCTGCAGTTTCACTGGCTGTTGAAGAGGTGGGACGCTACCGTCTCACGTACCCTAGAGAGGTTAAAGAGAGATGTGTCAGTGCAGACGGAGGCAGCAAAAGGCCAACGTTTTTTCCTGTCAAGTTTGGGCACCCATCAATGATCACACTGGAAAACTTTTCAAAACTCAGTCCCAGCTTTGCCACACACGTATTAACCTCCTCCAATAAATATTTCCCTGTGGTTATGCTCTTCATTGACTGAAACAAGCTCCTCTTTAATTTCAAAGTCTGGGGTTATGCCTCGTAACAAATATCAACAACTGCGCTGTGTCACGTGCATCACTGCTCTCATCCAGGGCCAAGGAGAAATAGGTGAAATCTTTTACCTTGTCTTTCAACTGTTGTTCCATATTCTCTGCGTTGTCCTCAACACGCCGTGACACTGTTCATCTTGACAGGGAAACATTTTCAAACAGCTCTTTCTTGTCGGGGCAAAGTATTGCTGCAGAGTCAATTAAAAAAGCTTCCGTTGAAACTGGAGGGCACGCAATTCAAAGAAATAATCATACAAATTATGGATATTAAACATTTAGGTACATACAAGTGTCTTATATTGGTGGAAAGCTTAAATTCTTGTGAATCTAACTGCACTGTCCGATTTACAGTAGCTATTACAGCAAAAGCATGCCATGCGATTGTTTGAGGATGGCGCCCCACATCAAAATAGTTTTCCACCGGCACAGGTTTCATAAATTCACAAATAGCGAATAAATATTCACTTACTTTTTGAAAATCTTCCTCTGATTTGTCATCCAAAGGGTCCCAGCTATAACATGAGGTGTCATTTTGTTAGAAGAATTCCTTCTTTATATCCCAAAAAGTCTGTTTAGTTGGCGCCATCAATTTGAGTAATCCACTCGTTCAACATGCAGAGAAAGGAATCCAAAAATCTACCCCTAAAATGTGTTTCACCAAGTCAAAATACGCTTCTATTTACCCCCCAGGTACCCTAAAATGTAATCAAACTATAATATTTCTTACGGAAAGAAGTATGTTCAATAGGATACCGATTTTAGCAGGGGCGTCTTGTCTTCCTGGAGCTCGCAATCACGAATTTCCAAGGCTGTGGCCTTCCACTAAAACTGTTAGTTATTATTCATTTTTGAAGTTACAAGCCTGAAACCTTGAACATAGACTGCTGACACCCTGTGGAAGCCATAGGAATAGCATCCTGGGAGCTAGAATTGAGTATGCCCTTATACTTGCCATTGTAAATAACAAAAATAATTCCAGTTGGTTTTTCTTTGGATTTTCTCCTACCATATATTTTGTGTTATATTCTCCTACATTATTTAAACATTTCTACAAACTTCAAAGTGTTTTCTTCCAAATGGTACCATTTATATGCATATCCTGGCTTCAGGGCCTGAGTAACATGCAGTTTTCTTTGGGCACATCATTCAGGTGGAAATTGATTTTAAAAAAGGAGCCTAGACCTAAGAAAATTTATCATAAGAGCAAAATCTTTAAACCACAGGCAGTTTGTGTCTCTTCCAACAGTGAGAGAGTCAGGTCATGCAGATCTCCCCTACCACACAAACGTTAGATGGCTGAGTTTTGGGGAAGGTACTTAAAAGGGTGTGGGACCTGAAGTCGGAGATTGCTAAGTTTTTGCAAATGAAAGGAAAATATGTGGATTTCCCTCAACTGCAAGATAAAGAATGGTTGGCTGATTTTGCCTTCAACGTGGACATCATGGCCCTCATGAATGAACTGAATTCCAAACAACAAGGGAAGGGCCTTTATGGACATCAGATGTACAGCCTTGTCAAAGCCTTCAAGGGAAAATTACTCCTCCTGACCCGTCAAGTAGAAGTCAGCAATCTCACCCACCTTCCGACACTACTATTCTTTTTCCTATCAGATGACCAGCGGGAGAAGTATACATCGCTGCTGCGTGCTTTGAACAGTGAGTTTTCTCATCATTTTGAGGATTTCAAAGTGTTGGCAAATGACATGCTGTTGGTTTTCTCTCCCTTTACCTTCAATGTGGATAACGCTCCCACTGACCTGCAACTTGAGCTTATCGATCTTCAGTCTGATGCAGTGATTGGAGAACAATCAAAACAATGTCACTGACGAGGTTCTGTCAGAGCTGCTAGGAGTACTGGGTGGAGGAGTCAAACGCAGAGAGCAGGGATACAAGAACGTGGATTTATTTCTCCAGTAGACAGGGAAAACGATCATGCCCAAAACACACGGGCACATGAAACACGAGTCCAAGAACACAGGACTAAACTGTCCGGAAAAAATAATAAATCCATACATACAAATCCAACACCAAATAACAGATAAACAAGCCCGCACAAAACCCAGCGGGCTGACTTCCCTTAAATAGCCTACCCACAAAACTAAACTCAAAACAGGTGCACCCAATCAGCCCAAACTAACAGAAACAAAAAGAAAAGAAATCGATGGCAGCTAGTAGGCCGGTGACGACGACCGCCGAGCGCCGCCCGAACAGGAAGAGGCACCATCCTCGGCGGGATTCGTGACAGTACCCCCCCTCTGACGCGCGGCTCCCGCAGCACGCCGACCCCGACCTCGAGGACGACCTGGAGGGCGAGGCGCAGGACAATCTGGGTGGCGACGGTGGAAATCAACCAGGAGGGAAGGATCTAAAATGTCTCTCCCCGGTACCCAGCACCTCTCCTCCGGGCCGTACCCCTCCCAGTCAACGAGGTACTGCAGGCCCCTCCTCGATATCCAGAGGGTGCGGAGGGACCTCCGGTACCTCACCTTCCTGAAGGGGACCAGCTACCACCGGCCTGAGGAGAGACACATGAAACGAGGGGTTAATACGATAGTAAGAAGGGAGTTGCAATCTATAACACACCTCGTTTATCCTCCTCAGGACTTTAAATGGCCCCACACACTGCGGCCCCAGCTTCCGGCAGGGCAGGCGGAGGGGCAGGTTTCGGGTCGAGAGCCAGACCCTGTCCCCTGGTGCGAACACAGGGGCCTCACTGCGGTGGCGGTCAGCGCTCTTCTTTTGCCGTTCACTGGCCTTCCTGAGAGAGTCCTGGACTGCCCGCCAGGTCTCCCTAGAGCGCTGTACCCACTCCTCCACCGCAGGAGCTTCGGTCTGGCTCTGATGCCACGGAGCCAGGACCGGCTGGTACCCCAGTACGCATTCAAATGGCGACATGTCAGTAGAGGAGTGGCGGAGCGAGTTCTGGGCCAACTCTGCCCACGGGACGTACCTCGCCCATTCTCCTGGCCGGTCCTGGCAATACGACCTCAGAAACCTACCCACTTCCTGGTTCACTCTTTCCACCTGCCCATTACTTTTGGGGTGATACCCAGAGGTAAGGCTGACCGAGACCCCCAGACGCTCCATAAACGCCCTCCACACCCGGGACGTGAACTGGGGACCTCGATCAGATACGATGTCCTCCGGCACCCCGTAGTGTTCCCCTGAGAAGGGGGAAGATCAGTCAGAAAATCAACCGATAGATGAGACCATGGCCGTTGTGGAACCGGGAGGGGTTGTAACCTCCCTCTCGGCAGGTGCCTAGGAGCCTTACTCTGTGCGCATACCGAGCAGGAAGAGACATAGGATCTCACGTCCTTAGCCAAGGTGGGCCACCAGTATTTCCCCCTAAGACCCCGCACTGTCCTCTCAATCCCCGGATGACCCGAAGAAGGTAGTGTGTGAGCCCACCGAATCAATCGATCACGAACACCAAGCGGTACGTACCTCAGGCCAGTCGGACACTGGGACGGCACAGGTTCTACCCTTAACGCCCGCTCGATGTCCGCATCCACCTCCCATACCACCGGGGCCACCAGACAAGAGGCTGGAAGGATGGGAGTCGGATCGATGGGCCGGTCATCCGTGTCATATAGACGAGACAGTGCGTCGGCCTTAGTGTTGAGGGAAACTGGTCGGTAAGAGATCGTAAAACGAAAGCGAGTAAAAAACATGGCCCACCTAGCCTGACGTGGATTTAGTCTCTTCGCCTCTCGGATATACTCCAGATTGCGGTGGTCAGTCCAGATGAGAAAAGGGTATTTAGCCCCCTCAAGCCAGTGTCTCCACACCTTCAGGGCTTTTACCATAGCTAGTAACTCCCGGTCCCCCACATCATAGTTCCGCTCCGCCGGACCCAGCTTCTTAGAAAAGAAAGCACAGGGACGGAGCTGCGGTGGCGTGCCCGAGCGCTGTGATAGCACGGCTCCAACACCAGCCTCGGACGCGTCCACCTCCACTATGAACGCTAACGAAGGGTCCGGATGCGTCAACACGGGAGCCTCAGTAAACCTTGCCTTCAACTGGTTGAAGGCTCCATCTGCCTCGGCCGACCACCGCAGACGCACCGGCCCCCCCTTCAGCAGTGAGGTAATGGGCGCCGCCACTTGACCAAAACCCCGGATAAACCTCCGGTAGTAATTGGCAAACCCTAAAAACCGCTGCACCTCCTTTACCGTGGTCGGAGTCGGCCAATTACGCACGGCATTAACGCGGTCACACTCCATCACCACCCCCGAGGTGGAAATACGATAACCCAGGAAGGAAACGGCTGGTTTGAAGAACACACATTTCTCAGCCTTGACGTATAGGTCATGCTCCAGCAGTCGCCCAAGCACCCTGCGCACCAGGGAGACATGCGCGGCGCGTGTGGCAGAATAGATCAAGATGTCATCAATATATACTACAACACCCTGCCCGTGCAGGTCCCTGAGAATCTCATCTACAAAGGATTGGAAGACGGCTGGAGCATTCTTCAACCCATACGGCATGACGAGGTACTCATAGTGGCCTGATGTGGTACTAAACGCTGTTTTCCACTCGCCTCCTCCCCGAATACGCACCAGATTATACGCGCTCCTGAGGTCCAGTTTTGTGAAAAAACGCGCTCCGTGGAATGATTCCATCGCCGTAGCGATGAGAGGTAGTGGATAACTAAATCCCACTGTGATTGAATTTAGACCTCGATAATCAATGCACGGACGCAGTCCTCCCTCCTTTTTTCTCACAAAAAAGAAACTCGAGGAGGCGGGTGACATGGAGGGCCGAATGAACCCTTGTCCCAGGGCTTCCGTGACATATGTCTCCATAGCCAACGTCTCCTCCTGTGACAATGGGTACACGTGACTCCTGGGAAGTGCAGCGTTCTCCTGGAGGTTTATCACGCAATCCCACCGTCGATGAGGTGGTAATTTGGTCGCCTTTGTCTTACTAAAAGCGATCGCCAAATCGGCATATTCTGGGGGAATGCGCACAGTGGAAACCTGGTCTGGACTCTCCACCGACGTGGCACCGATGGAAACTCCCACACACCTACCTGAACACTCATCTGACCACCCCTGAAGAGCTCCCTGTCTCCAGGAAATGAGGGGATTGTGAATGGCTAGCCAGGGAACCCCCAACACCACTGGAAACCCAGGTGAATCAATAAGGTAAAAACTGATCTGCTCCCTATGATCCCCCTGGGTTACCATGTCCAGCGGAATCGTGGCCTCCCTGACCAGCCCTGACCCTAACGGTCGGCTATCTAGGGAGTGCACGGGAAAAGGTGGGTCTATCTGCACCAGCGGAATACCCAACTTACGGGCGAGTCCGCGATCCATAAAACTCCCAGCTGCGCCTGAGTCGACTAGCGCCTTATGCTGAAGAGAGGGGAAAAACGGAGGGAAAAAAAATAACCAAAAACATGTGACCAACAGGGAGCTCTGGGTGAGTCTTGTGCCTACTCACCTGGGGTGGCCGAGGAGTATTCCGCCTGCCATCACGACTCCCAGATGGACTCCTCCATTACCGGTCCGAAGTGTGTTCTCTCCGGCCACAGTAGGTGCAAGAGGAGCCACCTCCTCCAGTCCCCCTAGATGCAGCTCCTCCCAACTCCATCGGAGTTGGAGCGGGAGGGCTGGGAGGTGGAATTGACAGGACCCCCTCTGAACGCCCGCGGGCAGCTAGCAGGTTATCTAGTCGGATCGACATGTCTATCAGTTCATCGAGGGAGAGTGTGGTGTCCCGACAAGCTAGCTCCCGGCGGACGTCCTCCCGGAGGCTACAACGGTAATGGTCTATTAAGGCCCTGTCATTCCACCCCGCACCAGCAGCCAAGGTCCGGAACTCTAAAGCGAAATCCTGGGCGCTCCTCGTCTCCTGTCTGAGGTGGAACAGACGCTCACCCGCCGCTCGGCCCTCCGGTGGGTGGTCGAACACCGCTTGAAACCGGCGGGTGAACTCCAGGTAGTTGTTCCGAGCCGAGTCTGGGCTGTTCCAGACTGCGTTGGCCCAGTCCAGGGCCCTACCCGACAAACAGGAGACAAGGAGGCTTACACTCTCCTCACCCGAGGGAGTCGGACGTACGGTAGCCAGGTAGAGCTCAAGCTGGAGCAGAAATCCCTGGCAACCAGCCGCTGCTCCATCGTACTCCCTCGGGTGAGTGAGACGCAATGTGCTGGTCCCAGCTGATGACACTGGAGGAGTGGGTTGTGTCGTCTGCAGGGGAGCTGAAGGGGGCGTCGGGAGACCACTCCTCTCCCATCGTTCCATCCTCTCCATCATTTGCTCCATCGCTGACCCGATACGATGAAGGACAGCTGTATGATGATGGACGCGCTCCTCCATAGTTGGGAGAGGGGTGGTCGCTGCTTCTGCTGACTCCATGAGTGGTGCGGGCTTCTGTCAGAGCTGCTAGGAGTACTGGGTGGAGGAGTCAAACGCAGAGAGCAGGGATACAAGAACGTGGATTTATTTCTCCAGTAGACAGGGAAAACGATCATGCCCAAAACACACGGGCACATGAAACACGAGTCCAAGAACACAGGACTAAACTGTCCGGAAAAAAAAATAATTCCATACATACAAATCCAACACCAAATAACAGATAAACAAGCCCGCACAAAACCCAGCGGGCTGACTTCCCTTAAATAGCCTACCCACAAAAATAAACTCAAAACAGGTGCACCCAATCAGCCCAAACTAACAGAAACAAAAAGAAAAGAAATCGATGGCAGCTAGTAGGCCGGTGACGACGACCGCCGAGCGCCGCCCGAACAGGAAGAGGCACCATCCTCGGCGGGATTCGTGACAGGTTCTATGCATCTCGCGATGAACATAACTTTCCAAAGATTAGTAGTTATGCTCGGAAGATGTTTGTACTGTTTGGGTCAACCTATGTATGTGGACAGACATTTTCAGTGATTTTCAGTGATTTTCAGTGAGGTCAAGGCACAAATCATCTCTTACTGACTCTCACCTCTCAGCAATCCTGCGCATGGCGACTTCAGAAACTATACCTGACTTCACTGCTCTAGTCAATGCCCATCAGAGACTTCACTCCTCACACTGATTGAGTAAAATGTAATGTTGAGCTCTCTTTCTTGTGTTTTTGTGTATTCCCGTTAACAAGAGTTCTGTCCGTGGTACTGAAAGCACAGTGTACTTTTCCCTCCGTGTAGTTCATTGCATGTTTAATAATGAAAATACCTACTAAAAGGAGAACATGGATGTGGTTTATTTCTGTGCATGTTAAAAAAGTAAAATAAGTAGCATATCTGGACATGATTTACAGTATATATATCTGTCAACACAGTCATATACATGATGTATAATCTTGTGATATGATTCTGGCCCGCGATGGCAAAGAATATATTCTAATGTGGCACTCCATGGAAAACAATTGTCCAGGAGACTTAGTCTCACAAAACTGGAGTACACCTGCAACGGGCCGTGACGCGGCAGAAAGCGAGCGCTGACCGCCACCGCAGTGAGGCCCCGGTGTTCGCACCAGGGGACCGGGTCTGGCTCTTGACCGAAACCTGCCCCTCCGCCTGCCCTGCCGGAAGCTGGACCCGCGGTTTGTGGGGCCATTCAAAGTCCTGAGGAGACTGAACGAGGTATGCTACAGGGTACAGCTTCCCCAAGATTACCGTATTAATCCCTCGTTCCATGTGTCTCTCCTCAGGCCGGTGGTGGCTGTGCAGGAGTCTGAGGTGCGGGAGGTTCCTCCACCCCCTCTGGACCTCGATGGGGCCCCGGCGTATGCTGTTCGAACCATCCTGGACTCGAGGCGTCGGGCGAGGGGCCTTCAGTACCTCGTGGAATGGGAGAGGTACGGTCTGGAGGAGAGATGCTGGGTGCCGGTGGAGGACGTCTTGGACCCTTCGTTGCTACGGGAGTTCCACCGTCTCCATCCGGATCGCCCTGCGCCTTGTCCTCCAGGTCGTCCCCGAGGTCGGTGTTGGCGCGCAGCTGGAGCCGCGCGTCAAGGGGGGGGTACTGTCACGACTTCCGCCGAAGTCGGTCCCTCTCCTTGTTCGGGCGGCGTTCGGCGGTCGACGTCACCGGCCTTCTAGCCATCGCCGATCCACTTTTCATTTTCCATTTGTTTTGTCCTTGTCTTACACACCTGGTTTCAATCCCCCAATTACTTGTTCATTATTTACCCTCTGTTCCCCCATGTTTGTTTGTGAGTGATTGTTTATTGTATTGCGGTCCGTTATTGTGGCCTTGGATTTATTTGACGTGTATTGTAATTATTGTTTAGTAAAATTGCGTATATTACTCATATCTGCTGTCCTGTGCCTGACTCATCTACACCAGCTACACACAGACGCATTACAATAACGCCAATCACACTATAAAAAACAACATCTGCATCATTATAATATGTCAGTCTTCTTAATACTTGCCTTGAAATATACTTCTTTCAAAATACCCTCAAAATACCCCTCAACAGAGGCATAATAAGTAATTTCAAACTTTGTACAATTGCAGGAAATGCGTTTTAAAATGTCAATTGTTCAGGGCGAGGACCCCCAGACCCTCTCTCAAAAAGGGGGACCCCCCTTTGGAGCAGTGGTCTAAGGCAGTGCTAGCTGTGCCACTAGAGATTCTAGGTTCGAGTCCAGGCTCTGTCGCAGCCGGCTGCGACTGGGAGACCCATGGGGTGGAGAACAATTGGCCCAGCGTCGTCCAGGTTAGGGGAGGGTTTGGCCAGCAGGAATGTGTTAAGGAGCAGTGCGGCTTGGTTGGGTTGTGTTTCGGAGGACGCGCGGCTCTCGACCTTCGCCTCTCCCAAGTCCGTACGGGAGATGCAGCGATGAGACAAGACTGTAACTAACATATGGGTACCACGAAATTGGGGACAATTTCACCCTAGAATAGCACCCACTTAAAGGAAAATTCCACTCAAAAACTATCTTTTGGTATTTGTTTCATCAGTCCAGTGTTGATACAGTCCCAAAACAATTTATATAATCATGCAATCACAAGTGAAATATACCAAAACACAGCTTAGCTTGTTGTTAAAAGTAAGGATAATTTTAAAAATGTAAATCAGCGGTTGCATTAAGAACTAATTTGTCTTTCGATTCCTGTCTACCCTGTATTTTTTAGTCAAGTATATGATTAGCTTTCAATTAAACTAGATCACTCTGATAGATGACGTCAGACATATTGAGGCTTGATTTCCTAGTATTTTTATTGTGTAACCACGGTTTTGTATGGCTAAATATGCACCTTTTCGAACAAACTGTATATGTATGTTGTAAAATGATGTTACAGGAGTGTCATCGGAAGAATTCTGAGAAGGTTAGTGAAAAAATTAATATCTTTTGGCGGTGATTACGTTATAGCGCTCTTTGGCTGGAATCGATGCTCTGGTAACGTTGGAACATGTGGTATGCTAACTTATCGATTTATTGTGTTTTCGCTGAAAAACGCTTAGAAAATCTGAAATATGGTCTGAAATCACAAGAACTGGGTCTTTCCATTGCTATGCTTTGTCTATTTTTATGAAATGTTTTATGATGAGTAAATTGGTCATACACGTTGCTCTATCTAGTAATTCTAGTGGATTTGTGATGGTCGGTGCAATTGTAAACTGTGATTTCTACCTGAAATATGCACTTTTTTCTAACAAAAACTATCCTATACCATGAATATGTTATCAGACTGTCATCTGATGGTTTTTTTTATAGGTTATTGGCTATCAATATCTTAGTTGAGCCGAATTGGTGATAGCACCTGAAGGAGTAAGAAACTGATGGAGTTAGAATAGTGGTGTATTTTGCTAACGTGTTTAGCTAATAGATTTACATATTTTGTCTTCCCTGTAAAACATTTTAAAAATCTGAAATGGTGGCTTTATTCACAAGATCTGTATCTTTCATCTGGTGTCTTGGACTTGTGATTTAATGATATTTAGATGCTACTATCTACTTCTGAAGCTATGCTAGCTATGCTAATCAGTGTGTGGGGGGTGGGGGGTGCTCCCGGATCCGGGGTTGATACTCGTGAAAGGTTAATCCACCTATGGTGTCAGATTTTGTAAATATATTTTACAGAGAAAGAAATCCATGCTTTTGTGAGTGTAGCTTTCAATGCTATAACAGCTTAGCCTTATATTAGCTTGGCTAGCTTGGTCAAGAAAGTAAGAAAAGCAATCAAATGAATCGCTTACCTTTGATAATCTTCGGGTGTTCCCACTCACGAGACTCCCAGTTACACAACAAATGTTATTTTTGTTCGATAAATATTACTTTTATCACAAAAGAACGCCATTTGGGTTGCGCGTTATGATGAAAAAACAAAAGCCGTGTTCCGTTCGACAAATCCCAAAAAGTATCCGAAATGGTCGTAGAAACATTTAAAATGTATTTTATAATCAAACCTCAGGTTGTCTTTAATTAACAAACATAATAGATAATATTTCAACCGGAGCATAACCTATTCATTAAGAGAGAAAATGAAAATGGTGAGCTCCTCCCGCGCGTGCAGGAAATATTCAGAGGACACCTGACCTCTTTTGAAACATCTCGCTCATTTTTCAAAATAAAAGCCTGAAACTATGTCTAAAGCCTGGTCACGGCCTGAGGAAGCCATTGGAAAAAATAATCTGGTTGATACCCCTTTAAATGGACGTTAGACAGGCCAGGAAACAACGTTTTTTTTTTTTATATCACTTCCGGGTTACTTTTTATCAGGATTTCGCTTGCAGAATAAGTATTGTTTTTCTCACAGTGTTTTCTATCATAATCTGTAAATTATATGCATATTCTACGATCTGGGCCAGAGAAAATGTCGGTTTACGTTGGGTACGTTATTTGGAAGAAAAAAAACAATTCTGACCCCTAGCGCTAAGAAGTTAAGCAATGCCCTTTCTCCACACTCCTACATTTCAACAGATCAGAAAAGTTTTGTTTATCAATAACCTAATTCATGAAATCAATTAAACTGTTTCTTTGTTGTGAGTTCAATAACCAGCGGGGATAATGCTGGGAAAATGCAGCAATATGCAACCATCTGTTTACATGTATCACATTCAAATTGATACCCCAAGAGATAGTCACCCCCAAAGCAACTAATAATGATAAACCTTCAAATAATAAAATATAACTGGAACTATTATATTTTGGAACTGGAACACGCTGTCGTACACATCGATCCAGAACATCCCAAACATGCTCATGTTCAGCTTCCAGGAATTGTGTACAGATCCTTGCAACATGAGACCATGCATTAATCATGCTGAAACATGAGGTGATGGCGGCGGATGAATGGCACTACAATGGCCCTCAGGATCTCGTCACGGTATCTCTGTGCATTCAAATTGCCAACTGATAAAATTAAATTGTGTTCATTGTCCGTAGCTTATGTCTGCCCATATTATAACCCCAACGCCACCATGGGGCACTCTGTTCACAACGTTGACGGTAGGAAGCCACTCGCCCACACAACGCCATACATGATGTCTGCCATCTGCCCGGTACAGTTGAAATTGGGATTCATATGTGAAGAGTACACTTCTCCAGTATGCCAGTAGCCATCGAAGTTGAGCATTTTCTCACTGAAATCAGTTACGATACCGAACTGCAGTCAGGTCAAGAATCTGGTGAGGACGACGAGCACGCAGATGAGCTTCCCTGCGACGATTTCTGACAGTTTGTGCAGAAATTATTTGATGTTGCAAACCCACAGTTTCATCAGCTGTCCGGGTGGCTGGTCTCAGACAATCCCGCACGTGAAGAAGCCAGATGTGGAGTTCCTGGGCTGGCATGGTTACACATGGTCTGCGTTTGTGAGGCCGGTTGGACATACTACCAATTCTCTAAAAGAGCTTATGGTAGAGAAATGAACACTCAATTTTCTTGCAACAGTTCTGGTGGACATTCCTGCAGTCAGCATACCAATTGCACGCTCCCTCAAAACGTGAGACATCTGTGTTGTGACAAAACTGCACATTTCTGACTCGTTTCAGGAAACTAGGCATATACAGTGAGGGAAAAAAGTATTTGATCCCCTGCTGATTTTGTACGTTTGCCCACTGACAAAGAAATTATCAGTCTATAATTTTAAATGTAGGTTTATTTGAACAGTGAGAGACAGAATAACAACAAAAATATCCAGAAAAATGCATGTCAAAAATGTTATAAATTGATTTGCATTTTAATGAGGGAAATAAGTATTTGACCCCTTCTCAATCAAAAAGATTTCTGGCTCCCAGGTGTCTTTCATATAGGTAACGAACGGAGATTAGGAGCACACTCTTAAAGGGAGTGCTCCTAATCTCAGTTTCTTACCTGTATAAAAGATACCTGTCCACAGAAGCAATCAATCAATCAGATTCCAAACTCTCCACCATGGCCAAGACCAAAGAGCTCTCCAAGGATGTCAGGGACAAGATTGTAGACCTACACAAGGCTGGAATGGGCTACAAGACCATCGCCAAGCAGCTTGGTGAGAAGGTGACAACAGTTTCTGTGATTATTCGCAAATGGAAGAAACACAAAAGAACTGTCAATCTCCCTCAGCCTGGGGCTCCATGCAAGATCTCACCTCGTGGAGTTGCAATGATCATGAGAACGGTGAGGAATCAGCCCAGAACTACACAGGAGGATCTTGTCAATGATCTCAAGGCAGCTGGGACCATAGTCATCAAGAAAACAATTGGTAACACACTATGCCGTGAAGGACTGAAATCCTGCAGCGCCCGCAAGGTCCCCCTGCTCAAGAAAGCACATATACATGCCCGTCCGAAGTTTGCCAATGAACATCTGAATGATTCAGAGGACAACTGGGTGAACGTGTTGTGGTCAGATGAGACCAAAATGGAGTTCTTTGGCATCAACCCAACTTGCCGTGTTTGGAGGAGGAGGAATGCTGCCTATGACCCCAAGAAACCATCCCCACCGTCAAACATGGAGGTGGAAACATTATGCTTTGGGGGTGTTTTTCTGCTAAAGGGACAGGACAACTTCACCGCATCAAAGGGACGATGGACGGGGCCATGTACCGTCAAATCTTGGGTGAAAACCTCCTTCCCTCAGCCAGGGTATTGAAAATGGGTCGTGGATGGGTATTCCAGCATGACAATGACCCAAAACACACGGCCAAGGCAACAAAGGAGTGGCTCAAGAAGAAACACATTAAGGTCCTGGAGTGGCCTAGCCAGTCTCCAGACCTTAATCCCATAGAAAATCTGTGGAGGGAGCTGAAGGTTCGAGTTGCCAAATGTCAGCCTCGAAACCTTAATGACTTGAAGAAGATCTGCAAAGAGGAGTGGGACAAAATCCCTCCTGAGATGTGTGCAAACCTGGTGGCCAACTACAAGAAACGTCTGACCTCTGTGATTGCCAACAAGGGTTTTGCCACCAAGTACTAAGTCATGTTTTGCAGAGGGGTCAAATACTTATTTCCCTCATTAAAATGCAAATCAATTCATAACATTTTTGACATGCGTTTTTCTGGATTTTTTTGTTGATATTCTGTCTCTCACTGTTCAAATAAACCTACCATTAAAATTATAGACTGATCATTTCTTTGTCAGTGGGCAAACGTACAAAATCAGCATGGGATCAAATACTTTTTTCCCTCACTGTATCGTGGGTCACTACTTCACGGGAGAGCCATTTAAATGTTCACTTTTGTTTTTACAAAATGTGTTTCTTGGCAGAAATGCCTTGTGGAACATGTCAACTTTCGTTTGCCTCAATAACAAACTTGTATGCCATCTGTAAACATGAATAAAACATTTAAATTACGAGCCTAATTGGTTTAGCTACAGAAATAATCACCAACTGTCCGGCAGAGCCATGTTTGGCTGAGATAAAGAGTGAGCTGGACATGCCGAGAGATGAGTTCGGATTGGTCTGCCATATAGCAGGCTTCTGTCTATTTGAGCTGGCCAGTATGTGTAGGTAATACTGTCTAACGTGGCTTTTGAAAAAAGATATTGCGTTGTAGAACTGCATAAGTGCTGCTCTTCACTTTATGGAGGACAGAGTTTTGAAGTCAGTGGAATTTGAGTATGATAGCTAAGGAGATGGAGAAAACACCTGTCTCCGGATTACATTTTAAAACCAAGGGCAACCATGGCATCTGTGACAGAGAGAAGTAGGGCTGGGCGATATGACGATATATATTGTGTGACGATAGAAAAACGTCTATCGTTTCATATTACGCTCTCTATCTTTAATTTCGTTGTGTTGCAAATCACACTCTTTACGGCAATATTCTTTGTCAATTGGACGACACTTTGCATACTTCCACGTACTTCCAACCGTACTTCCACACAGGACATTTGCAACACAAATAAACATGGAGGAGAGTAAATGTGACACAGAGCATGGAGACACAGAGCTCGTACCTAAAAGAGGGGCTACTTCGGTCGCATGGACGTGGTTTGGGTATGAAAAGTCTGACACGGACCAGAAAACCATCCTCTGCAAAATATGCCGCAGGCTGGTCCCGAAAACAGAATCAAACACCCCTAACCTCTTTTACCACCTACGCAAGAATCATGTGAAACAGTACGGAGAGAGTCTACGGATGAGATGCAAAAAAGTTAAGTAAAGGGCTCAAAACAAACCCCTGACTCAGACGTTGCAAGAGGCTTTTGCCAGCGGCACACCATATGGAAAAGAGGGTGGGTGCTAACACTCGACCCAAGGTACCAAATGCAAATTGATATGTGACATGTACTAATGCCAAAATAACATGCAAAACAGGCAAGCCACAAAGAATATAAACTCAGCAAAAAAAGAAACGTCCTCTCACTGTCAACTGTGTTTATTTTCAGCAAACTTAACATGAGTGGCCTCCCGCGTGGCGCAGTGGTCTATGGCACTGCATCGCAGTGCTAGCTGTTCCACCAGAATCTGTGGCTAGCTGTTCCACCTGGCTCTGTGGCTAGCTGTGCCACCAGGCTCCGTGGCTAGCTGTGCCACCAGGCTCTGTGGCTAGCTGTGCCACCAGGCTCTGTGGCTAGCTGTGCCACCAGGCTCTGTGGCTAGCTGTGCCAACAGGCTCTGTCGCAGCCGTCCGCTGGCTTCCGGGTTGGATGTGCGTTGTGTCAAGAAGCAGTGCGGCTTGGTTGGGTTGTGTTCATACGAGTTCGTACGGGAGTTGTAGCGATGAGACAAGACAGTAACTACTACCAATAGGATACCACAAAATTGGGGAGAAAAAGGGGGTAAAATAATTATAAAAAATGTATAAAAAATTAAAAAACTTAACGTGTAAATGTTTGTATGAACATAACAAGATTCAACAACTGAGACATAAACTGAACAAGTTCCACAGACATGTGACTAACATAAATGGAATAATGTGTCCCTGAACAAAGGGGGGAGTCAATGGCAGAGTCTTGCTGTAAATCACGCACAGAACGAGCAGTATGGCTGGTGGCATTGTCTTGCTGGAGGGTCATGTCAGGATGAGCCTGCAGGAAGGGTACCACATGAGGGAGGAGGATGTCTTCCCTGTAACGTACAGTGTTGAGATTGCCTGCAATGACAACAAGCTCAGTCCAATGATGCTGTGACACAACGCCCCAGACCATGACGGACCCTCCACCTCCAAATCAATCTCGCTCCAGAGTACGGGCCTTGGTGTAATGCTCATTCCTTCGACAATAAACGCGAACCCAACCATCACCCCTGGTGAGACAAAACCGCAACTCATCAGTGAAGAGCACTTTTTGCCAGTCCTGTCTGGTCCAGCGACGGTGGGTTTGTGCCCACAAGTGACGTTGTTGCCGGTGATGTCTGGTGAGGACCTGCCTTACTATCAAAATAAAGAATGTCGCACACTCCATGTATAAACTCCTAGCAATTGAATGGGTATTTACCAACGTTTCGGCATCACTCTGCCTTCCTCAGGGTAATGTCATGAATACTTGAACCAGGTTATGTAGACAAACAGTACAGTTAGTGCAACCAATGACAATAGTGAAGGGTGTGTCATAATGATTAAATTGCTGTGAGTTTATACATGGAGTGTGCGACTTTCTTTATTTTGATAGTTCATAGTTTAATCGCTGTTAGTCAGCACCTCCACACAAACCATTTTTCAGGGTGTGCGCCAGCTCATGTTTTTTAATCTACTATTATCTCTCGCTGACAGCACCCCAATCAATCAACTACCTAGCCAACATGGGAACTGAACCAAATTCAAACGATACCCAATGGAGCCTTTTTGAATACAGCCAACAACAACGAGACAACATTTTAGGAACAGAGTCTCTAATTTGATCGGCCAGAAGGCACGTGGGAAAATCTTTGTAAAGAATTCCAAGACCATTCATTCAAGAATGAATGAATAGTAGAACACACCTGCACATCGTCACTTTAAAGTGAGTGTGTTCGAAATGGAGTTATCCCACTATGTTGGCAAAAAGAGCCTTCACTTGGCCAACGCACTGAAGAGTTTTGTGAACGATAGTATGCTATACTTAATAAATGTTCATTGGACCTGATGACTCTGATCATTGAACAACTTAAAAAGGATATTACCGAGATCGCAACCTCAGTTGAAAATTCACAGCAAGCTCTACGAGATGAGCTTAATGATCCTATCAAGTTGGATGATCTAATTAGGAGTAACGCTGACCTTCAGACTAAGATTACGACCGAACTGAAGGAGAGGAAAATCAAGAAGTATAAACGCGATTTGGAAGATAAGAACAATGGACTAATATATCTCTGGCAAGACTCTGAGCACAAGAAACGCAAAAAACGGAAGAGACAAGCCGATGACAGACGCCTAGTGCCTCTGTCAGACCAACTATCCACAGACAGCGTTAGCTCTGGCTCCTCTACCAACGGTGAGCATTTTTTCTACAACAGAGTGCGGGGACACCGGGGACAAGGTCGAAGCCAACACCCCCATCACGTAAGAATGTTCGGAAGAACAAATCTACCATCCCCCCTAGACACCTACCAATTGAGACCCAGGATGGGCCCCCAGTCCAACAGGAGCTAAATGTCTTCAATTTATCAAGTAAGACCCTGACATCTGCTCACCTTAGTGTTCTCAATAAGGGGTTAACATGTGTACCCACTGCAAACATTAATGACTTTGATGTCCAGATAGATCTATTCAAATGTTTCCATAATCTGAGATTGCATGAGTTCTTTGATAAGAATGACACTTACATGACTCCACTTGAAATGTAATCTTCAGTGAGATGTATACATAGGTCTACCACGCTAATAATAAGTTGTCTTAGAAGAGGTTATTAGGTGCGGGGGCACGTAAGGCGGACGTAAAGGTAATGGCGGACTGCACGAAGGTATGTAGAGCACCTCAAGATAAAACGTAATATTCAATATCGGCAAGTTAGACTAAAATATTAGTACTACATAATCTGGTGGGTGACAACCTTCAATCTGGATAATAACACAAAACAAATTTTAAGACTAGAGACATTTATCGAAAAATATTACGATAACAAGCAACACCCAAACATGACGGAGAGTAAGACAGGGGAACCGATTTCAAAACGAAAACGTGACTCTTCTACAGACACAGACGATTTAATATTTTCACCACCGGGAATGGTAAAGGTCGAAACCGATCTGTTAAAATCAATAAATGACAAACTGGGTATACTTGAATTAGTTAGTAAGGATATAAAAGACTTGAAGGCAAGCCTCGAGATGAGTGATGAAAAAGCTGCGACATTGGAGAAGGAAACACACACGCTAAAAGGGACAGTCAATAAGACTGAAACCGAAATGAATGAAATTAAAAAGGAGAACACCGTTCTGAGGGAAGCATTACTGGACATACAAACTAGATCCATGAGAGAGAATCTGGTACTTACAGGTATCCAGGAGAAAGAAGGGGAAGTTCCTGAATCTGTAGTTAAGCTATCGACAAAATCCAACCTGAACGTGTACACCGCTTCGGACAGAGAGCACAAAGGTATGAACGCCCAATCGTTGCCAAATTTGCTTCATTTAAAGATAAAATAATGGGTAAAAGACTTACTGGGACCAAAATTGGAATGAATGATCAGTTTCCAAAGGAAATTGCAGAACGGCGTAAAGTTCTGTATCCAATTTTCGAAGAAAATAGATTAAAAGCGAAACGAGTAGCTCCCGTCGATGATAAACTATATATTGATAACCAGTTGTTCAGAGACACAAAGACTACTCCATGGTTATTTTAAAAATTACAAAGTTCTCATAGATGAGGAAAATAAACACAATTCTAGCCCGGTTATGGATTGTAACACTACAATCTTCACATATAACTAATTGAACACACAAGCACCAATTCAACATAGTGAAGATAAAAACTAAGTAAACAGAAGGTACAGTATGTGTGGATGGTGTGGTGTGTGTTTATTTTTTATTTTATTTGTTATGTTTGGGAAAGTTGAGTGAGTGATTAATGAAATGGTTGCATATCCCAGAACCAATGTATTGCTGTGAGCCGGGGTATGAGAGGGCTTTCAATGTTGTTCAGATGATGGTTATACTTTTAAAATTAATTATACGTCTTATTTATTTATTGTCCTATTATGGTGGAACAGTTTCAAAATATATTATACATTTAATTTATTTATTGTCCTATCATGGGGAACTACATTTTTAAAATAAATTATATCTAATTATGTATTTATGATCCTATTTTAATGGTACGGTTCATGACCCTATACCCTAGACACCCACCTGAATGACCCAGATACTAAGGAGAAGTCCCTCACTGTTTTATGTGCCTGCTGTAAGCGGTCTGTATGCAGCCAAAATGAGGTCAGAGACCAAGAGCAGCACTGACCCCTCAAGATTCTGAGCCTGCTTGGCAGGGTTGGTCCTGCAAAGCCAAAGCCCCCTAAAGGGAGAGCATAATAAACAACAAAATTCTCAAAGCTGCTAATGAGAACCTTGACGACCTTGTACCTAGCCGGTGGGGATTCCGGTGGGGTGCCCCCACCCAGGCAGTGGCAGTGCTGGCAACACTAGCTGCAGTAACCCATGGGGAGGGGGTCACACTCAGACATCCAGAGAGGGGGTATATTATTGTGACCCTGGTGGCACAAAATCAAAGTCTGACTGCATGGAGATGCTTGGGAATATGGTCAATACGGGTGACCGTATTGTGGGTGTTTCAGGGAAAAGGTGTACATTTGACCCATCATCTAGGATGTGACAATGGTTAATAAAATCTCTCAATTTCTGCCCATTTTTTGCACGGTCTTGCAGGCCTTCTCATGCAGCTGCAACTGTAAGTGCATTTGTAAATCAAGACCTATCTTGAGTTGGGCTCTGGGATGGTGCAATTGTTGAGAATGTGAGCTTATGGTTGTGTGGGGGGTAAGGGTTGAGTGTGTGTGGGTGGGTGTATCCCACAATTGTGTATCCCACAATTTTTGCGAAGGAGTAAAAGATGTTAGGGACAATAGAGGATGATCCACAGCTATATATAATACAAATCGAGGTGAGGGCGATGGAAATGCATTTGGCAGTTGATCTACTTCAATTCGGTAAATGGCACAGTGTGCTCTTTTCAAAGGATGGATCCCAGTCGGTTCTTGGCTATGGGATACAGGGGGTCGAAGGTGGTCTGCCGGGCATTGGAATGACAACCCAACTCGGGATGAGGAGGGCTTTTAGCGGGTGGAATAGTAGGGACCAATTGGAGGTTTACTTAGCTATGCAAATATCATGGTACAGCTATATAGACACTCTATCGTAATGGTACTTTTTAATGGTACGTTTACAAACATATATTTTGATAAAAAGAGTTGAAAGTTGTGTCTCATTATGGTAAGTGGTGAAATAAGTATAGCCAGCTACAATTTTTCTGGCCTAGCAGATAATAAGAAAAGACGATCAGTATCTACCCGGCTAAAAGAGAAGGAATATAATATTTAGTGTTTACAGGAAACCCATTCAACTGTTTTAGATGAAGTTTTTGTGGAAAAAGAACTGGGGAGGCAAAATATATTTCTCCCATGGGCAAAGAAATTCAAAAGGGGTGAAGATTTGAATTAACAATAATTCTGGTCCAAATCTGCAAATTGTCCAAACAGATCCTCAAGGTAGATGGATTATTTTGAATATGTTATTGGACAATAAATGGGTGTGGCTTGTTAACCTATATGGTCCGAATAATGATGATCCTAGCTTCTTTGAAAATATATATAAGAATCGATCAACTCTACAAGCAACACTAGACTCTATTATTATGGAGGGAGATTTTAATACGGTCTTAACTTCTCTAGGGTAGGGGGCAGCATTCTGAATTTTGGATGAAATGCATGCCCAAATTAAACTTCCTGCTTCTCGGGCCCAGAAGTTATGATATGCATATAACTGGAAGATGTGGATAGAAAACACTCTAAAGTTTCCAAAACTGTTAAAATAGTGTCTGTGAGTATAACAGAACTGATTTGGCATGCGGAAACCTGAGTAAAATCCATTCAGGAAGTAGTTTTTTTTGGTTTTGCAGTTTTCTATTCAATGCCATTACAGTATCCATTGACTTAGGACTCAAATTGCAGTTTCTATGCCTTCCACTAGATGTCAACAGTCTTCAGAAATTGTTTCAGGCTTGTATTCTGAAAAATGAAGAAGTAAGAGCAGTCTGAATGAGTGGACCCTGCCGTGTCACAAAGCTTTTTCTTGCGCTCGACCGAGTGAGTGCATTTCTTGTTTACCTTTTAAATTGACGACGTTATTGTCCGGTTGAAATATTATCGATTATTTAGGCTAAAAACAACCTGATGTTTGAATATAAACATAATTTGTCATGTTTCTATGAACTTTACGGATACAATTTTGATTTTTTTGTCTTCCTGTTTTGACTGCAATTGAGCCTGTGGATTACTGAAGAAAACCCGTGAACAAAACTGAGGTTTTTGGGTATAAAGAGACATTATCGAACAAAAGGAACATTTATTGAGTAAATGAATGTCTGCTGAGTGCAACCTAATGAAGATCATCAAAGGTAAGGGATACATGTTATCTCTATTTCTAAATTGTGTAATTGTTCTACCTGGCTGGCTACTGTTTGTAGTGATTTGTCTAGTGGGCTATGTTCTCAAATAATGTAAGGTATGCTTTCGCTGTAAAGCATTTTTTAAATCTGACACTGTGGTTGGATTCACAAGAAGTTAATCTTTAAACCTATGTAAAATATGTTTTGTTTTCTGAATTTTTATAATGAGTATTTCTGTATTTGAATTTGGCGCCCAGCAGTTTCAGTGGCTGTTGAAGAGGTGGGACGCTACCGTCTCACGTGCCCAAGAGAGGTTAACTTTTCTATGACACACGTTCCGCTAGCGGAACCCCCCCCCCAACATTCTGCTGAAAAGGCAGCGCGGGAAATTCCAAAATATTTTGTAGAAGTATTTTACTTTCACACCTTAACAAGTCCAATACAGCAAATGAAAGATAAACATATTGTTAACTCCTCTAGGATAGGTGGGACGGTAGCGTCCCACTTGGCCAAAATCCAGAAAAAATGTAGCGCGCCAAATTCCAATATATTACTATAAAAATCAATCTTTCATGACATCGCACATGACACCAAATTAAAGCTACACATTTTGTGAATCCAGCCAACATGTCTGATTTCAAAAAAGGATTTACGGGGAAAGCACACCAAACAGTTATGTTAGCTCAGTACATAGCCACAGAAAAACACAGCCATTTTCCCAGCAAAAGATAGTAGTAACAAAAACCAGAAATAGAGACAAAATTAATCACTAACCTTTGAACATCTTCATCAGATGACACTCATATGACATCATGTTACACAATAAATTTATGTTTTGTTCGATAATGTGCATATTTATATCCACAAATCTCGATTTACATTGGCGCCATGTTCAGAAATGCCTCCAAAATATCCGGAGTAATTACAGAGAGCCACGTCAAATAACAGAAATACTCATCATAAACTTTGATGAAAGATACATGTTTTACATATAATTAAAGATACACTTGTTCCTAATGCAACCGCTGTGTCAGATTTTAAAAAAACTTTACGGAAAAAGCACACCATGCAATAATCTGAGACGGAGCTCAGATGTAACAACATTTCTCCGCCATGTTGGAGTCAACAGAAATACGAAATTACATCATAAATATTGCCTTACCTTTGATTATCTTCATCAGAATGCAGTGCCAGGAATCCTAGTTCCACAATAAATCGTTGTTTTGTTCGATAATGTCCATTACTTATGTCCAATTTGCTAATTTTGCTAGCATGTGTAGTACACGTGTCCAAACGCTCGCGCAGATGCAGGCAAACGTCGGACGAAAACTTCAAAAAGTTATATTCCAGGTCGAATAATCTGGTCAAACTTAGTAGAGAATCAATCTTCAGGATGTTGTTATCATTTATATCCAATAAGGTTCCAACCGGAGAATTCTTTTCAGTTTCTATAAGTAATGGAACGCAAGACGATATAATGAGGAAAGTGCGCCTCCAAGAACTGGCAATCTTTCAGACCACTGACTCATTACCCTCCCATCCGGTCCCACAACACAGCATAGGCTTCATTCCACGTTCTACTGACTGTTGACATCTAGTGGAAGGCGTATGAAGTGCAAACATATCCATATATTACAGGGAATTGAATAGGCGACGACTTTAACAACGACCACTCTCAGAATTTTCACTTCCTGTTAGAATTTTTTCTCTGGCTTTTGCATGCCATATGAGTTCTGTTATACTCACAGACATAATTCAAACAGTTTTAGAAACTTCAGAGTGTTTTCTATCCAATAGTAATAATAATATGCATATATTAGCATCTGGGACAGAGTAGGAGGCAGTTCACTATGGGCACGCGATTTATCCAAAGTGAAAATGCTGCCCCCTATCCCTAAAAAGTTAAATACCTCATGGATATATTGGAATTAGTGCATATATGGAGACTTAAATACCCTGACCTAGTGAGATATACATGGCGGAGGATTAATCAAGGTAGTCGTCTTGACTACTTTCTTATGCCATTCTCTCTGGCACCAAAAGTTTAAAAAGTGTTTGATAGGGAACAGAATGCGGTCGGATCATCACATAATTGGCATATATATTACTCTTACAGAATTTCCACGTGGGCGAGGATATTGGAAATTGAATCAAAGCCTACTAGATGATAAATTGTTTAGAACTAGGACAGAATAATTTATAACTTACTTTTTCAGACATACCATAGTTACAGCAGATCCCCGTATTGTATGGGACACTTTTAAGTGTGCCTTTAGAGGCCATGCAATTCAGTACTCATCTATAAAACAAAACCAATTTAGATCAAAAGAGTCCATATTAACAAAGGAAATTGAAGTACTAACAGTACAGTTCGATAGCAATAAAAACGGTACCATAGAGGCACAGAATAAATAAGAGGAAAAACAAAAAAAATTTTAAATGGAGACACTTATTCAAGAAATATCCAGTGTAATATACACTGCTCAAAAAAATAAAGGGAACACTTAAACAACACAATGTAACTCCAAGTCAATCACACTTCTGTGAAATCAAACTGTCCACTTAGGAAGCAACACTGATTGACAATAAATTTCACATGCTGTTGTGCAAATGGAATAGACAAAAGGTGGAAATTATAGGCAATTAGCAAGACACCCCCAATAAAGGAGTGGTTCTGCAGGTGGTGACCACAGACCACTTCTCAGTTCCTATGCTTCCTGGCTGATGTTTTGGTCACTTTTGAATGCTGGCGGTGCTTTCACTCTAGTGGTAGCATGAGACAGAGTCTACAACCCACACAAGTGGCTCAGGTAGTGCAGCTCATCCAGGATGGCACATCAATGCGAGCTGTGGCAAGAAGGTTTGCTGTGTCTGTCAACGTAGTGTCCAGAGCATGGAGGCGCTACCAGGAGACACGCCAGTACATCAGGAGACGTGGAGGAGGCCGTAGGAGGGCAACAACCCAGCAGCAGGACCGCAACCTCCGCCTTTGTGCAAGGAGAAGCACTACCAGAGCCCTGCAAAATGACCTCCAGCAGGCCACAAATGTGCATGTTATCTATTTATTATTGCCATCGAAATGTTAGCTGTTAAGATTAGATCAAACAATAATATTAAGGGATTAGAAATCCGTGGCTTAAAAACGAAGGTGTCATTGTACGCTGATGATTCATGTTTTCTTCTAAAACCACAATTAGAGTCTCTCCACGGCCTCATAGAGGATCTAGATACTTTTGCTATCCTCTCTGGATTAAAACCAAATTATGATAAGTGTACTATATTACGTATTGGATCACAAAAAAATGAAAATATTACATTACATTACCATGTAGTTTACCAATTAAATGGTATGACGGAGATGTGGACCAATAAAGAAATGATCTCACTCCAATATATTTTTATAGAAAGTTAGCAAAAATAGATAAGAGCTTGCTACCATGGAAAGGAAAATACCTGCCTATTTGTGGAAAAATCACCCTGATTACCTCTTTAGTCATATCACAGTTTACCTATTTGCTTATGGTTTTGCCTACACATAGTGACCTAGTGTTTAAATTATATGAACAAAAAATATTACATTTTATTTGGAACGGCAAGCCAGATAAAATTAAAAGGGCCTATTTATATAAGGGGGGGGGGGCAGAGGGCAGAAATTATTAAATATTAAAGCATTAGACCTCTCACTAAAGGCATCAGTCATGCAAAAGTTATACTTAAATCCAAACTGGTTCTCTAGTAAATTGGTACGAATGTCTCATTCTATGTTCAAGAAGGGGCTTTTTTGCCTTTATTCAGGTTACACCTGCTCACTTTCGGTTGTTTGAAAAGGAAATAATCTCCAAAATATCTTTATTTTTTAAACAAGCCTTAGAAAGTTGGTTGCAATTTCAGTTTAATCCACCTGAAAAGACAGAACAAATAATACAACAAATATTGTGGTTAAATTCAAATATACTAATTGATTTTAAAAAAACTGTATTTTTCAAAAAAAAAAAAAAAAAAAAGTATACTTTTAGTGAATATCATAGATAGGACTGGTGGAGTTATGTCACACATGCAGCTAACACAGACATATGGAAATGTCTGCTCTACCCAAAATTACAACCAATTAATTGCAGCATTACCACAAAAATGGAAGAGGCAAGTAGAAGGGGGAAAAAGTAAGGAACTTGTATGTCGGCCCTGTATTAAAGAACATAAATGGTTAAAGAAAAGTGTGGTAAATAAAAACATATACCAATTTAAGGACCAAAAAACTGACAGCTGTGCCATATAAATTGCAAAATAGTTGGAAAGAGATTTTCGATGTACCCATTCCATGGCACATGGTTTATGAATTGATACGCAAAACAACACCGGATTCAAAACTAATAGAATGTTATATATATGGTTGGATACAATCTTCCCAGCTCTGCAGATTCTGCTGTGAGGAGGCAGAGTCATTAGATCATTTATTTTGGTATTGTCCATATATAGCTAGTTTTTGGTCACAGGTCCAGGAATGGCTGAAGAATTGCAGCATTTGCCTCGAACTAACGCTACAGATAGCAATACTGGGTGATTTGAAAAGCCATAGTCAATCAATCAATAATTATTTTAGCAAAAATGTTTATTTTTAATTTACAATCTGTAGAAGCTATGAGAATAGAAAGTTTCAATTATTTTGTGAAGCATCACAGCACAGTTGAAAAATATATGGCAAATAAAAATCCGAAATGGATGATGTTGAGAGATAGATGGGAGGGGTTGAATGGAGCTGAAGGGTGGGACTAATAACAAGATAAACAATGTAAAGCATACGGGATCTGTAAAATGTATATAGGTTCGGAACTTTTGTGAAATAGCACAGTTACAAATAGAAATAAAACTGGATGGACATCAGAAATAGAGGAAGGACTAAGAACAAACAAGAGAGAACTATTGTAAAGTAGACTGTGTCTGTAAAATGTGTATAAGATGTATGAATTGAAGGTAAAAGCCGAAGTGTTTATTAGTTTACTCCAATTGGGGGATCGGTGGTAGGGTTTGCGGGGAATAATAATAAAGGTATATTCTTTTAAAAAGTATCTATGTCTATATAGGTATGTGTATGTATATATGTTTATATGTATGCATGCGTGTATGGATATATTTACCCAAAAAATGTATGTGGGATTGGAAATTATGCAGACAATTACATTGATGGAAGCAACATTCTTTCCGCAATATTAAGCTAATCCACCCCTTAAAATAATAAAAAATAAAGTAAAAATACAAAAATAGTCTTCCCTGTCCTACCATGAGTCAAGGAGGAGATGGAGCCATTTACCCAGATGAGGTACCTGAGAACTCTGAGAGAACAACATTTAGAGCAAAAAGTTAATTTGTACCTCCCCCCAAATGCAATGCGTCCATAGAAACCTTCTGTAGGATTGTTGAAAATGATGTAGGTGACTTACTGAAAGACAAACAGAAACACACATCCTATGATAACCTGAGTAGAGACGAGAGAATGGCTCTTAAGGACTTAAAGTCAGATCCTTCGATTATCATAAAAAAATGTGACAAAGGAGGAGGAATTTGTATACAAAACAAATGTGACTATGTGAATGAATGTCGCCGACAACTACCTAAAGGTGACTTCTATCGCAAACTGAATTGTGACCCTACCCTGGAATTTCAGCATAGTATCTCATCCACAGTGGAAAGCTGTTTGGAATCAGGACAAATCACCAAAAAAGAAGTTGAATTTCTATGTGTGAAACTTTCTATACAGTCGCTAAATTACACAAACAAGTGTCTCCTCCTCCAGGTAGACCCATTGTATCAGCAATCTACTCTGTGACATCCAATATTTCTACATTTGTGGATTACCACATTTAAAACCTCTCTAGGGTACGTAAGACGGTAGCGTCTGTCACGACTCCGACCAAGGCAGGTTCTCCTTCCCGTTCGGGTGGCGCTCGGCGGTCGTCGTCACCGGCCTATTAGCTGCCACTGATCCTTTTCTCCCCCTCCTTATGTGTTTATTGGTTACACCTGTTTTGTATTTGTTTGTAATTAGTTGGGCTTATCAGTCAGCCGGCCCGCCCGTTTCTTCGTGCGGGATTGTTAGTTTGTAAGCGTGGTGTTTGTTTCGGACTATACGTGTTTGTGTATGTTCGAGTTTGTTACTGGACTGTTTTCGTTCCCCCCCGTGTCTGGGGCAGTTTACGGAGAGCACCCAGTGTGTATAGTAGGGTGGCCGAAGTTCTCCGTGTTTCATTAAAGGAACATTTGTTATTGCATCCTCTGTTTCCTGCGCCTGACTTCGCACTCTGACACCCAGTCCTTACAGCGTCCCACCTTTTCAACAGCCAGTGAAACTGCAGGGCGCCAAATTCAAAACAACAGAAATCCCATAATTAAAATTCCTCAAACATACATGTATTTTACACCATTTTAAAGATACACTTTTTGAAATCGGACACTGTGGCTGGATTTACAACAAGGCTTTATGACGAAAGCAAACCAAACGATTATGTTAGGTGAGTGCCTATTCACAGAATAACACAGCCATTTTTCCTGCCAAAGAGAGGATTCACAAAAAGCAGAAATAGAGATAAAATGAATCACTAACCTTGGATGATCTTCATCAGATGACACTCATAGGACTTCATGTTACACAATACATGTATGTTTTGTTTGGTAAAGTTCATATCTATATCCAAAAATCTGAGTTTACATTGGCGCCTTCCAAAACATCCTTTGATTTTGCAGAGAGCCACATCAATTTACAGGAATACTCATAATAAACATTGCTAAAAGATACAACAGTTATGCATGCAATTTTAGATGCACTTCTCCTTAATGCAACCGCTGTGTCAGATTTCAAAAAAGCTTTACGGAAAAAGCAAATCCTGCAATAATCTGAGTCGGCGCTCAGAGCCCAATCAAGACACAAATATATCCGCCATATTGTGCAGTCAACATAAGTCAGAAATAACATTGTAAACATTCACTTACCTTTGATGATCTTCATCAGAATGCACTCCCAGGAATCCCAGTTCCACAATAAATGTTTGTTTTGTTCGATAATGTCCATCATTTATGTTCAAATTCCTCCTTGTTGTTCTAGCGCTCAGTACACTTTCCAAACTCACGACGCACGGGCAAGTCCAGTAGAAAGTACGGACGAAAAGTTAAAAAAGTTATATTACAGTCCGTAAAAACACGACAAACAAAGTATTGAATCAATCTTTAGGACGTTTCTAACATAATTTTTCAATAATGTTCCAACCGGAGAATTCCTTTGTCTTCAGAAGTGCGATGGAACAGAGCTCGCTCTCACATGAACGTGCATGGTCAGCGCATGTTCAGCTCATGGTAGACCTTACTCAATCCCGTCTCATTTGCCCCCACTTCACAGTAGAAGCATCAGACAAGGTTCTAAAGACTGTTGACATCTAGTGGAAGCCTTAGGAAGTGCAACATTACCAATATCCCATTGTATCTTCAAAAGGAGCTGAGTTGAAAATCGACCAACCTCAGATTTCACACTTCCTGGTTGCATTTTTTCTCAGGCAAAAAAATATGACAGATACATTTTAAATGAGAGGCTACAAGGACAAAACTCTTGATGCTGCGATGAATTACTAAAAACTCAACCAAAGAAGAAAAACAACGCAACCGTCTTTTGCACTAAGTACACCAAGGGTTCGGAGAAAATGTAAACAATCCTGAAAAAGCACTGGCATATTCTGCAATCAGACAAAAAAAAATCGCACACCTCTTGAAGGAACCCCCACTGGTGGTCTATAAGCATGGTCATAATATTGGAGATAGTTTGGTGAGATCTGACATGCCCCCTGAGCCCACTCAGACACTCTTGACACCTATCCCAAATGGGAACTACAAATGTGGCTCATGCACACAATGCAATAGCACTGTAAAAACGTATTTCTTCAGACACCCACATACAGGTCAAAAGAACCCTGTTAGGGGTATCATCTCATGCAAGACCAAGGGAGTGATCTAACTCATCACCTGTTCATGTGGAAAAGCCTACGTAGGACAAACGAAAAGACAATTAAAACAACGCATAGCTGAACACCGCAGCTCAATCAGGTGTAAGAACATTGACTATCCAGTAGCAGCTCACTTTGTTGAAGCTAACCATTCAATCTCCTCCCTCTATTACACAGGCATTGAGCATGTTGCTCTACCAAGGAGAGGAGTTAACATCGAGATCCTACTACTACAAAGGGAGGCTTACTGGATATCCTATCTAAAACCATTGACCCCTAGTGGTCTGAATATTGTCTTTGATCTCAAGCCCTTTTTATGAACAAATCTTTATTTTATGAACAAGTCTTGTAGAAAGAATATATAAATTTATATCTGTTTAATGTACACCTAATATGTTCCCCCTATTGATGATGCTCATTATTCATTATACATTAAGGTTGAACCAAAAGATTACATGTATGAAATGAAATGCGAAATTATGTGAAATTGAATTAAACAATAACGTATGTTGATGCTAACATGATGTATAGTTGTTACGTGCCTCCTAAGAGGAGGGAGGAGCAGGAGTCAGGAGCAGGAGAGCAAGGAAGTCCCAGTAGCACAATTGTTTATTAGAAGTCCAAACCACACAATAACAGGTGGAGGAACACGCCCAAACGAAGTCGCCACACACAGGGAATAAACGCAACACACGGAGGAGAAACCTCCACTCCTAAACAGTCCAAAACGGTACAACGACCATGAGAAGAAAAAAAATGTGGCGCAAACACGCACCTCTAACAGCAAATAATCCCGACACAAAGAATAGCAGACAGCGGTTCAAGTATTCATGACATTACCCTGAGGAAGGCAGAGTGATGCTGAAACATTGGTAAATACCCATTCAATTGCTGGGAGTTTATACATGGAGTGCGCGACTTTCTATATTTTGATAGTTTATAGTTTAATCGGCGTTAGTCAGCACCTCCACACAAACCATTGTTCAGGGTGTGCGCAGATAACGTTTTTTTTATCTATTAGGACCTGCCAGTCCAGCCTCTCTCAGCCTATTGCGGACTGTCTGAGCACTGATAGAGGGATTGTGCGTTCCTGGTGTAACTCGGGCAGTTGTTGTTGCCATCCTGTCCCACAGGTGTGATGTTTTATGTACCGATCCTGTGCAGGTGTTGTTACACGTGGTCTGCCACTACGAGGATGACCAGCTGTCCATCCTGTCTCCCTGTAGCTCTGTCTTAGGCGTTTCACAGTACGGACATTGCAATTTATTGCCCTGGCCACATCTGCAGTCCTCATGCCTCCTTGCAGCATTCCTAAGGCACATTCACACAGATGAGCAGGGACCCTGGGCATCTTTCTTTTGGTGTTTTTCAGAGTCAGTAGAAAGGCCTCCTTAATGTCCTAAGTTTTCATAACTGTGACCTTAATTGCCTACCGTCTGTAAGCTGTTAGTATATTAACGACCGTTCCACAGGTGCATGTTCATTAATTGTTTATGGTTCATTGAACAAGCATGGGAAACAGTGTTTATACCCTTTATAATGAAGATCTGTGAAGTTATATGGATTTTTACGAATTAGCTTTGAAAGACAGGGTCCTGAAAAAGGGATGTTTATATATATTTTAGGCCTATATTTATTTTGTTTGCAACTTTAGTTGAAGTGTTTTCTATATACCTTTTTAGATTTTATACATTCATATTTTAATAATTTGTTACGTGCTTAATTGACAATTTGCACAAAGGTTCCAAATAAATTGAGAAATAATCAAATATGAGTAAGTACCTCTTATTTGTTGAGTATAATTCAAAATGTAATAAGAAATAGGCCTTTACATGTGGTCATTTTATATTAAATATTCATTCATTGAATTTACCCGAAAATGTGCTATAACGTGATATGTATTGTTATCGGGATATGAAATGACCTATATCGGGATATGTGATTTTGGTCATATCGCCCAGCACTAGGGAGAAGCATCCCTCCATTATGTATACAAGTAAGATATTCTATCTAAATACGTTTTCATATATTACATGTTTCTAATTTTGACAGAACGTTGTTTTCACTTCAAGTGTACTGTTAGCTAGCTAGCTAACGTTAGCTGCCTGGCTCGCTAGCTAACGTTACGTGTATGATCTTATTATTCGTATCTCAGAGCAATTTGCTTGGCTAGTTATAACCTAATGTTAGCTAGCTAACGTTGAACCAGAATGGTTAGCTTCCTGCAGATTCATGCAGTGTAGTAACGTCATGAGTTGGGATTATGGTTCAATGTTTTGCTAATTATCTAGCTACATATTTTTTTTGCATAGATATTTTTATGAGGGATCTTCACACACAAAATAGGCCATCAGGAATATTAATTGAATTGTTAACACTCATCTCATCTATGAGGAAATTAATTGGTGTATGTATTTTATTAACAACCAGTTTACCTTTAAAATGGTGTGAAATACTTGTATGTTTGAGGAATTTTAATTATGAGATTTCTGTTGTTTGAATTTGGCGCCCTGCACTTTCACTGGCTGTTGTCAAATTGATCCCGTTAACAAAAATATCAAAATACACAATGTACTTTCAGAGGTAACCATAGTGATCTTACTGTCCGGTAAAATTTTCAGGGTACATGTGCGTAAAAAGTATAATGGTACATTTTTGGAAAAGGAAGATCTTACAGGGTAGTACCCCGGTGACAAGCAGTTGTACCTAGTGATGTTACGTTTGATACCGGAGCCCCGAGGCTTGTGTTGAAGTCGCTAAGCAGCTAACTTCTAAGCTGTGTGCGGATGCGTGTATTACTTATCAGAAGTATGTCATCGATGACGTCCAAAGCTTAGTTTAATTATGTTCGTTTTCAAAACGTCTGTTGCAAAATGCAATGTCCCACTGATTTCTCTGGGGTTCTGGTGCTTTCTTTGATTCCAAGCTGTTTTCAAACACTGACCTCTACTGGACAGAGTACTTTCAAATATAGTTAGGATTTCGCACATGTACATGTTTCACCTGACTGTTAGCTTGGCAGGTAGAGTAGGGAACTCAGGAAAGTGAGTGTATGTGTCTCTCTCTCTGTCTCTCTCTCTGTCTCTCTGTCTCTCTCTATCTCTCTGTCTCTCTGTCTCTCTATCTCTCTCTCCTGTTCAAACCACACTTTATGCACTGTTGTTCAAATGTATTTTATTTATTTTAGGCATAGTTAATTGCAAGATGCCATTAGTTATGGCATCTTAAATAATGCCATATATTCCTTTTTTTTTTAAATGGTCAAGTTGAAGGCCAAAAAATGGAAGCATGATGTAAGCTGCAAACCTGGTATTCCAAATGTTTATAGGCTACTAAAGCCTACAACTTACAATTGCGCCACAGAGTTTTGATAACAACAGTGGATAAAACATTTTTTGAAATCACACTCTGCTATTTATTGCTAACCAGCAGATGTCACTAACTTGCATTGTGAACCGATAATGAAGCTCAGAGTAAAGAACAGTTTTTCGGCACAATTTGGTGAAAGCACTGAAGGCTTTAAAAAGCCTTGGTTTCCCATCACTTGTTGTGTCTAATGATGGGGAAACGAAGCTTCCTGAAACATTGAAGCTTTCCAGCCAATTGTGTCGAAAATAGGTTCATTACTCGAGGCTATGATGAGTACAATGTACGCTAGTGGCACCTGCTGGTGAAAATAATTTAAAGCAGCCAAATTACAATTTACAAAGTACAAAAGATAAAGAACACCTTCCAAATATTGCGTTACCCCATCTCTGCCCTCAGAACAGCGTCAATTTGTCGGGGCATGGACCCTACAAGTGTCACACTCTGATCTGTTTCACCAGTCCATGTGATTGTCTCCACCCCCTCTAGGTGTTGCTTATTTTCCTTGGTGTATTTATTTGTGTTTCCTGTCTCTCTGTGCCAGTTCGTCTTGTATGTTCAAGTCAACCAGCAAGGTTTTTCCCGTGCTCATGCTTTTCTATTCTCTTTTACTAGTCCTCCCGGTTTTGACCTTTGCCTGTTTTATGGACTCCATTCCCGTCTGCCTGACCATTCCGCCTGCCCTGACCTCGAGCCTGCCTGCCATTCTGTACCTTTGGAACTCTGAACTGGATTTGACCTTTTGCCTGTCCACAACCATTCTCTTGTCTACCCCTTGTGGATTGTTAATAAACATCTTAGACTCTAACCATCTGCCTCCTGTGTCTGCGTCTGGGTCTCGCCTTGTGCCGTTATAACAAGGTGTTGAAAGCGTTCAACAGGGAACGCTCACTGTTGCCCCTAGTGTCCGGTTTCCACATCTTCTGACATGGATGGACGTCGAATACTGACTTGTATCACGGGTGACCTGGCTGCCCCTAAATATTTTGTCTTTCCTATTCACCCTCTGAATTGCACACATACACAATCAATGTCTCAATTGTCTCAAGGCCTTCTATAACCTGTCTCCTACCATTGATCTACAGGGATTGAAGTGGATTTACCAAGTGACATCAATAAGGGATCATAGCTTTCACCTGAATTCACCTGGTTAGTCTATGTCATGGAAAGAGCAGGTGTTCTTAATGTTTTTTGTACTCAGTGTAGACAACGTCACAAACGCCGTAGCATGTGGACAGCGTAGCCTTTTTGTCTTCTACTGAAACCAATACCAAACCAATCAGGTGGCTGTTCAACAAAACAAATCTTCGGACTTCAGTGATTACGTGCTTCTGGTAAAGTGATACAGCCATAGGCACACTGCTTTGAAGTACACTGCTTACCAATTTCGCCGCATCCTCAGAGCTCCAGTATCAAACATAGGATCACTAGTTTATTTCTGAGAGTGTAGCAAACACTTGCCAGTTTTAAAATAACTCTAAAAGTGTTAGATGTAACACTTTAAAAAGTGTCCACCACGACCCCTATTACAAATCAACATGATCAAACCATCTGTTACTAACAGACAGACAGACACACACCTGTTCTGCGGATAAAGAGAGGAATTTCAGTATAAAGGGAGAGAGAGTGCTGACTTCAAGTACGTCGAAGAGTGGGAAGAAGAGTGAGGCGTTTACTGTGTTTGTCTGCCAAAATCAATCTATACATCAAAACCATTGCTGATGTTTCACTCTCCTTTTCACTGTTTTATCTATTCATCTCTTGTTTATCTCTAAGAAACCTTTGGCTTACACTGCCATAAAAAAAATAAAAAAATGCTGACAATTGTCGTACCAAATCAGTGCAGCAAATACTTTATTTGTTTTGAACAAAAATGGCTGGCGAGAGCAGAGTTCCAAAGTACAGCTGCAGCAGTGCGTCTTGACCTCTGTGTCATTTGAAGTATTTAGGTTTTGACATGGGATGAACCAATCCACAACAGTATTAGGGGGTCTGTTCAGGAACATGCAACATGACAGGATGTTCAAATATACTGTACATTTACTGTGCAGAACGTATAGGATTTTCTGTTCTGTAGAAAAGGCAATCATTTCAGCTCTATACGTTGTATGTCTATCTGGAACATTTTGAATGTTTCAACTTACTGAATACACCACCTTTCAATTGTCTCAGGAAGGTCAGGGAAGGCGGGGTGTGAGCATCATTAACCCTGGTCGGTCTGTCTTTTGTTTTCTTCTCCCGTATTTCTAAGCAGGCACAACTCCGGTACATCAGCAAATAAACACTGGCTTATGTCAGTGTTTGACAAATGGCAATAACAGCTCACCTTTTTATTTAATTGAAGTCTGACTTGAGTCACAAATTTGATGACTTGACTATAAAATAAAATAGCTTGAGACTTGACATGGAGCCTCAAGACTTTGACTTGAGACTGATGACTGGAAATTTTCTGGCCATGCTTTGTAACATTTTGTCACTTATTTTGTGGCACAGAGTCTCCATGGATTACTCACACAGACAGAGACAGTAGCCACAACATTGCCGACGCAAAAAGCCTTATGAAGCAAAATTTGAAATTGTTTTTTTTTTACATTAGATAAAAGTAGATACTCAGAAGCTAGTAAATGGTATATCATGCACTACAGTTGAGAAACAATGGGAAAGTAATGCTGCTTTGAAATTTGATAAACTTGTAACCCCACTTTTGAGAAAATGGCCTTGAAAGCTTTGGTGCACCTACTGGAGAGCTTTTCTTATTCTACACCCATTCAGCATCATTGACAGACTCTTAAGCCTTAGCATCACCTATGTCTTTAAGGATTCACATATGAGACCATGTGCTAAACAGTGAGTGCGGTAGTGTAGAACCAAAGATTTCAAGACAAAAGGCTGATTTATACTATGTCTATTGACATGTCTGTTTACAATTGTCACAGTGACATCATGAACATTATTTTGTCATCCGACATCAAACTTGTCATTGTCTTTATGAAAAGTATAACCCCAAAAAATGACTGCAGCCTGGTGGTCTAAAGTAGCATAAATGTGTATTTTAACACCAATAAACCCATCCGTTTGAAAATGAATTTAGTACATGTCCATTTAGTAAACCAAGCAACTAAAAACAACTTTGTAAATAAAGTTTTGGCTCGTTTCTAGCTTGTTAGCTGGCTAGCTAGTTCAATTAAATACAATATCATATAGCTGACAATGTCTTAACTTTAGCTAACTTGTATTCATTAATACAGGAAAATAAACTCACAACAAGATCATTATTTGCAAGTTAATGGCGAGCTAAATACGGAAAATAGCTTACGGTTGTGTGTGATGAAATAAAAGCAGGGTATTCTACCGGAGAATTTTAGAACTTGGACACTGTCTCGTTGGCATAACGTTATATCCTAATTTGACTTTTGGTCTCTGGTAAACACACACTAACGTAAACTCGCCCCATTCCGTACAAATGTGCGCAACTGCGACATTCAAACGAGGCTGCAAAGAAAACTAATGGGACTGTAGCGACTGTGTTGACTTCAAAATCTGGGGTGTGAACTACGTTTCTATTCAAGTGTTGATCGACATGGTAATGGCTCTATAGTATTGGAGAAAAGTAAAAAAAACTGACCCTCCGTTACATCGTGACGTGTCATGCCCTAACGTACAGCACGCATAAAGCAACTATTTCTGTCTTACAATCTCTCTCCACCAGGTGTAGCACTTCTCTCATTATTTAAAACAAGAAATGGACAGTGACGAGGGTAAGGGGGGGATACTAGTCATATTTTGCGTCAACACTGCAAGCGATCGTGAATCTCAAAGCCGTTGTTTACTTCTGAAGATCACTTTAGCACCGCCCTAAAAACCCGATTCAAATTCGACGCAAACCTTCAAATATGTATGTAATGACACATTATATAAACTCGTTATAGTGTTTTATTTACATTTTAGAGGCGATAAGGTGATAAGTTGGACAGATCGAGTGAAAAAAAGCAGTTTTACCACACAACATCTCTCCTCACTATCACGCATTAGTTTCGCTTCCCCACCCGCCATTATTAAAAAGACCCGACGGGGCTCATTGCCTTTTTGAATTTTGCAGGAATGGGCAGCGTAGATGTCATGTCATTGATTCTGTTGGAAAGGGGAGAAATTGTGCTTTACAATGATATTGACATTACAGTTGATCTGGAAGTGTTACGTTTTTGGGGCGCTAAAATAAGGTAAAATGTACAGACCAAGGCGATGTACAAAAGTGAGTGAGTTTACGTTGTATCAAATAACATCTAAGTGTATTTTGTCACATGCACAGGATACAGAAGGTGTAAGTGGTACAGTGAAATGCTTACTTGCATAGTGGAGTATTTTCTTTAGACATGTAGCTAGCTAGCAAAAAAAATAACAATAATCCCAACTAGTAATGTTACTACACTGCATCAATCTACAGGTAGCTATAAAGCTAACCATCTAGGTAGGTGCAATGTTATCTAGCTAGCTAACATTAGCCTATAGCCAGCAATGCAAATGGCTCTGAGATACAAAAAATATTACTATACAGATCATAACGTTAGCTAGCTAGCCAACAGTACACATTCACTTGCAATGAAATACATTTTTTGACAAGTATCATCATTTTAGAAAAGTATCATATCTGAAAATGTAGGTGGCTAGACTCTCTTACCCATATAAATGCTTATCCCTCTCTGTCCCGCTTGCCATGCTTGCCCTTAGTTTGTAGATGTAATCTGGCGACAGGTGTTTTATACAACAGCCTTCTGTGTTCTCTTTTTGACTCTGCATGTATTTGCTATCAAACGCCTGAATTTGTTGTACCATAGCCACTCTACTTGCACTCTACTTGTGGAGAGCGCTTGTTCTCTTGTTGATATGTTTGCTGTTGATTTCATACTTTAAATGCATACTTTAACCACTTGGCTCCCCCAGGACCAGACAACTACCAATCTGGCAATTTTAACAAATAGACTGGTTCCACAATGTAAAAGTTAGACTAAAGATTATTCATGATATTTCATCACCATTCATACAAGGAACAATCATTGGCTTGTACTGAATCAGAAGCGTGGTGTGCAGGCCGCTATGCTTACTAGGGCACGCTCATTCCTGTTACGCACAATGACAGAGGTATTATGGACCCAGACACATAGAACACCAGGAAATATGATCAATTGAAATAATACATTCAATTAAATCAACAGAACATCTACCTAGTAAGCCTTGCAAACCTTCATGTGCACAAAAAACATTGTCCCCACTCAGATGTAAGAAATGTTATATGTACCTGTTAGACAGATTCAATTTGTTTCTACATTGTAGAATAATAGTGAAGACATCAATACTATGAAATAACACATATGGAATCATGTAGTAACCAAAAAAGTGTTAAACAAATCAAAATATATTTTGGATTTTAGATTCTTCATATAGCCGCCCTTTGCCTTGATGACAGCTTTGCACACTCTTGGCATTCTCTCAACCAGCTTCATGAGGAAGTCATCTGGACTGCATTTAAATTAACAGGTGTGCCTTTCCTTCTTAATGCGTTTGAGCCAATCCGTTTTGTTGTTACAAGATAGGTGTGGTATACAGAAGATAGTCATATTTGGTAAAAGACCAATCCCATAATATGGCAAGAACAGTTCAAATAAGCAATGAGAAACGACAGTCCATAATTACTTTAAGACATAAAGGCGCTCATCTGGAACATTTCAAGAACTTTGAAGTGCAGTTGCAAAAACCATCAAGCTCTACAGTATGCTGAGACTGGCTCTCATGAGGACCACCACAGGAAAAGAAGACCCAGAGGTACCTTAACTGCATAGGATGTTCATTAGAGTTACCAGCCTCAGAAATTGCAGCCCAAATAAATGCCTCACAGAGTTCAAGTAACAGACACATCTCAACATCAACTGTTCAGAGGAGACTGCGTGAATCAGGCCTTCATGGTCGAATTGCTGAAAAGAAGCTACTACTAAAGGACACCAATAAGAAGAAGAGACTTGCTTGGGCCAAGAAACACAAGCAGTGGACATTAGACCGGTGGAGATCTGTCCTTTCATCTGGTGAGTCGAAATTTGGGACTTTTGATTCCAACTGCCGTGTCTTTGTGAGACGCAGAGAAGGTGAACGGATGATCTCCACATGTGTGGTTCCCACCGTGAAGCATAGAGGAAGAGGTGTGATGGTGCTTTGCTGGTGACACTGTCTGTGATTTAATTAGAATTCAAGGCATACTTAGCCAGCATGGCTACCACAGCATTCTACAGCAATACGCCATCCCATCTGGTTTACGGTTAGTGGGACTATCATTTGTTTTTCAACAGGACAATGACCCAAAACACACCTCCAGGCAGTGTAAGGGCTATTTGACCAAGGAGCGTGATGGAGTGCTGCATCAGATAACCTGGCCTTAACAATCACCCAACCTCAACCCAATTGAGATGGTTTGGGATGAGTTGGACCGCAGAGTGATCAGCGTATGTGGGAACTCCTTCAAGACTGTTGGAAAAGCATTCCTCGTAAAGCTGGTTGAGAGAATGCCAAGAGTGTGTAAAGCTGTCATCAAGGCAAAGGGTGGCTACTTTGAAGAAAATAAAATATATTTTGATTTGTTTAACACTTTTTTGGTTGCTACATGATTCCAAATGTGTTATTTCATAGTTTTGATGTCTACACTATTATTCCACAATGTAGAAAATAAAGAAATACCCTTGAATGAGTAGGTGTGTCCAAACTTTCGACTGGTACTGTAAAATATACATATTGTATTCCCTACAGGTTATAGAAAAGAGCAGAAGCGCTGAACTATCCATTCAGACCTCAGTCCTACACCTACAGGTTATGGAAAATCTGCTCTTTAAGTATTTTGTCCAGTAGGTTTCCTCAAGGAGAAATGTTTCCCTCACTGCTATATCAAAGATAATAGACAAAAGCACTATAGTAAATATTGCATTCATGTCTGCAAAAACACTACAGTAAATATTACAGTATAGTACAGTCCGCAAAAACAATAGAGTACTGCTTTTTTTACTACAGTTTTTATATTATAGTAAATTGTTAATACTACAGTAAATACTACAGTGGTCACTGTAGTGTTGTTACTGATTTTAGTACGCAAAAACACCACAGTGAATACTATAGAATTTATACCATGGTATACTATAGTATTTTTTCATGTGGGCTCATACCACTGTTTCCTGGTAATCTGTATTTGCCTTCCACAGTGGAAAAAAATTATATCCATTGAGTGTCCTTGTTTTCCTTGCCATTAAAGCTGAAATCAGAGCATGCGAAATAAAGGTCCATTGACTTAATTAGAGGAACCTTTGAAATCCATTTGGCCCTCTGTCTCTCTCGATCTGGGTTTGGGCTAAAAGGAAACCAATCATTTTGTTTTCATCTACAATGACTTCCTGGTCCATCCCTCCCTCTTTCTTTACCTCATCCCTCTCTTTCGACCAGCTGAAAACTTAAAAGCTGAAAAGCAGTTGTCACGCCCTGAACATAGTAAGCTGTTTTTTCTCTGTGTTGGTTGGGGCCTGATGGTGACTTGGGTGGGTTATCTAGGTGTATTTGTATGTCTACAGTGGCCTGATATGGTTCCCAATCAGAGGCAGCTGTTTATCGTTGTCTCTGATTGGGGATCATTTTTAGGCAGCCATTTCCCTTTTGTGTTTGTGGGATCTTGTCTATGTTTAGTTGCCTGTATACTCTATTTGTATAGCGTCGCGTTCCGGCCGTTGATTTTGTTAAGTGTTCATTCATTAAAAGAGAATATACGCATACCACGCTGCGCCTTGGTCTCACTCATACGATGATCGTGACATCAGTTCCCCCTCCAGTCATTAATAACGTTGAGAACAGGGCTGGTCAAAAGCAAGTGAAGCTCCAGTCAACACTTGTTTCGCTCCTTTTTAACTGTAATTATAATCAGGCAAAGAAAGATATTAGCATTCAAAAAATATATATGTATTTGTTAATTTAGTCATAATTGATTGTATTACGTTATTTGAGAAGAGAGTGATATTGATGGCCTCTTACGTAATGTGTCCAGTCCTATCTCTTGCCGTCCTCTTCTACCCAAATCCTTGAAATCTTTCAATATATTTTAGGTGTAAGGAATACTTACATGGTGCTTAACCTTAGCACTTAACCAGATTGGCTATAACAAGCTAGTATTTCACGCAGCCTTGTCTAATGTTGCACGTAGGTTATAGCAATAATTACATTCCCAACTCAGGTTCTATAACAAAGTATCTCATTCAAATGAAGTATGGATTTACTTAATAGGCTAGAATGCCAAGGGAATAAGGCATGTTAGACCTTGCTGTTTAACAGCACTAAAATGTTTGTTTTTTCTCAAGATGTTTCTTTGCCAGTATATGTTTCTTACTGGAGGTGGCACAACTTTCCTCTCCTTTTTTCCGATTTTTCTTTTCATGTCAATTAAATTAGCATTTCACAGAGTCGCTGGCACCCTGGGCTCTCAGATCTGCCACAATCTCTTGATTTTCCTTTCCCTTAAAAGAGGAAACAAAATGATTTGGTCGGATCCGAGGTTAATCGACTCGCATCGTAATTTCCTAATTTACTGTTTTGAGCTGTTCTTAGAAGCGCAATTTTTTTTCCGGCGATTTTGTTTTAGCAGAGGAAATAGAAAATAGAAAAGAAGAAAGTATTATATGAAACTCGGTCAGGAGACGATAAGGGAAATGAATCAATCTAAAGGAGAGAGGGAAGTAATTGCAAAGGTGTATGAAACTAAATTAAACATGAAAGATTTAACACAATGTTATATTTTAGCAGATTGGGTATAGAAGGTGTGAAGCTTTTTGGAGAATTACCAAATTCCATTTCAAAACACATGCTATATATAAATGTGAATATAAAAAGACTGCTTGAATGTGATGTATTTAAGCCTCTACCCCGATGACTGTATAGAGACTCAAGAGTGCTCGCTCTCTCTCTCTGCTCTTGCACAGGTCACAACCAACTGTCACATCATTGACAAAGTTCATGTGTGATCTGTAGTGAGCTCAACCTCCTTTCTCCCTCTCTGAGATCCTATCTTTGACATAACATAGACAAGCATGCCCCCTTAGACTGAGCTTGGGCGCTGCTAAGCCGTTCGTGAACCAAACCTGCCAGTGGACCGGAGATGCCAGGGTGGCCGAGGTTGACCCATTATGGTTTTGCTCCTGTCACGAAAAACTGACAGGATCCCCTGTTCGGGGGCCTGGACAACCAAACCTGTGCCATGCCAACACCCTTGCCCCCGTCTGTGGGACATGGGGCTCCGTCTTTGCTCTTAGTTGTCTCTTTGACGCTTCCCCCGCTGTTCTGAAGGACCAAATAGGAACGCGCCTCTACAAGGCAGACGTCACACTGTCAACACAGTGTGTCCAACAGGAGACAAAGGTGTTTTTGAATCATTATCATATTTCCTATCTGATGCCTCTTCACCTCTCGCCTTTTCACCTTTGCGGAATATGTTTGAGAGGGTGAGTGGAACACGTGGGTGGTTAGAGAGTTATTAGGTCACGGTGGAGTCGTACAACAGCCTGTGCCCCTGCCTCCTCACTGACAGGGTTAGGTGGAACAATGCTACAGAGGTCGCGTAGCAATAGATGCACTGAGACCTAAAGTGTTGGTCTTCATCTTTGGCTTCAGTGTGGGATAGCTGTCAGAATCTGTGACTGTGAAGATTCTTACTACCATTAAACCACAAAACCAGTGCACCATCATCTCTCCAACCCAACTAAAATCAAGTCCCTGTTGATGTACTGTACACTGACACCTCGGCCAAATCCCTCTTTTTCAGGGCTAGTCTGTCTGCTTGAATGAGAGAGAAAGGAAGCAGTATGTTCTGACAGATATTACTTTATGACAGAAATCCAGAAGTGTGTGTGTGTGTGTGTGTGTGTGTGTGTGTGTGTGTGTGTGTGTGTGTGTGTGTGTGTGTGTGTGTGTGTGTGTGTGTGTGTGTGTGTGTGTGTGTGTGTGTGTGCGTGTGTGTGTGTGCGTGTGTGCGCGTTTGTATGAGGGGTGGGAAAAATACTGTACGGGAAAAAGTGCCACAGTTGAAAAATGTTCTCACCTCTTGGAGCTGCTGCGGTGTCAGATTCTTCACCCCGGGACTTCGGAGCACTTAACTCCGCTCTGTCGTGATTCCTCCAATTACGGGTGACAGCATCCCATCGGCGTAGGAGGTGGATCACCCCTGGAAGTGCCAGGCAGAATACGAAGCGACCACAACATTAATATAATTCAATGGAGGTGCATTCATATTCCCCAGCTAACCACCACACATTGGGCCCCATTAGAGAGATCTAAGGCGACGGCGGCTCGGTGCTCGATACCTCCCGACTTTATGTTTTATTACAAAGTGACGCCGTTGAATGCTTTTAGTTCATTATCTGTGTTTGAGGATAGAGGACGGGCTACTAAACTAAACTCTGTGAAAGTTTTCCAGGTTTTCAGAGCTCCGAGCCCGCCGTCAAGGTTTGAAGTGTTTTGTTTAGCTATTTTTCATCCCGGTTGACGTAGCTGTTGTCGTGGTTGGTGTTTTCGTGATTATTACTAGTCACATGTTCTATAAGCCTTATTGTAGGTGTTCTTAAAGTCGTTATAACAGCTATGTAACACATTATAACAGTTGTCATAAGCTGTCGTCTTAAATAGTTATGAGTAATTGTCATGATCGTCGTAACGTGGAAGAGAGGAGGACCAAGGCGCAGCGTGATAACAATACATCTTCTCTTTTATTTAAGACGAAGACGAAACGAAGAACACTTTACAAACTAAACAAAAAACCGACGAACGTGAAGCTATATAAACAATAAGTGCAGACACAGGCAACTTACACATAGACAATCACCCACGAACTACCTAATGAATATGGCTGCCTAAATATGGTTCCCAATCAGAGACAACGATAGACAGCTGTCTCTAATTGAGAACCAATCTAGGCAACCATAGACATACATACACCTAGACTAGTCACTTTAACCAACTAAACATGTCATCTATAACACACTTTAATGGGTGTTATAGATGACATGTTCATCCTGTTGTCAAATGCTCTAATGAACTTAATACCACAGGATGAGATGAGTGTATCATACAACCATTCAGGATCTCCAAGAAACATGGACTCCCAACCGTCCGTGGACTCCCAATCACGGCCAGTTGTGATACAGCACTGAGATGCAGTGCCTTAGACTGCTGCGCAACTCAGGAGCCCACATTTATTGAGAGCCCTGCTCTACACAGTCCAAATAAAGGGTTTTTAGTTTGACAGTAATTTGAAAGTATTGCCACTAGCTAGCTAACCATTCATTCACCCGTAGGGCCGTGGCATGAGCATAAGCAGCCCCACTGTGCCCCCATCGATGCATAGCTAGGTAGAGCGAAACTGGGATATGCTTAACACCCCGGCCGTCCTACAATCTAAGCTAGATGCCCTCAATCTCACACAGATTATCATGGAACCCACCAGGTACAACCCTAAATCCGTAAACACGGGCACCCTAATAGATGTCATCCTAACCAACCTGCCCTCTAAATACACCTCCGCTGTCTTCAACCAGGATCTCAGCGATAACTGCCTCATTGCCTGCGTCCGTAATGGGTCTGCGGTCAAATGAGGGCACTCATCACTGCCAAATGCTCACTAAAACACTTCAGCGAGCAGGTGTTTCTAATCGACCTGGCCCGGGTATCCTGGAAGGATATTGACCTCATTCCGTCAGTAGAGGATGCATGGTTATTCTTTAAATGGCTTTACTCACCATTCAAAAAATGTAGAAATAAGAACAGTTAAAGTCCTTGGTTCACTCCAGACCTGACTGCACTTGACCAGCACAAAAACATCCTGTGGCGTTCTGCATTAGCATCGAATAGCCCCCGCAATATGCAACTTTTCAGGGAAGTTAGGAACCAATATACACAGGCAGTTAGGAAAGCAAAGGTTAGCTTTTTCAAACAGAAATTTGCCTCCTGTAGCAACTCCAAAAAGTTCTGGAACACTGTAAAGTCCATGGAGAGTAAGAGCACCTCCTCCCAGCTGCCCACTGCACTGAGGCTACGAAACACTGTCACCACCGATAAATCTACAATAATCGAGAATTTCAATAAGCATTTTTCTACGGCTGGCCATGCTTTCCACCTGGCTACCCCTACCCCGGTCAACAGCTCTGCACCCCCCACAGCAACTTGCCTAAGCCTCCTCCATTTCTCCTTCACCCAAATCCAGAAAGCTGATGTTCTGAAAGAGCTGCAAAATCTGGACCCTATAAATCAGCTAAGCTAGACAATCTGGACCCTCTCTTTCTAAAAAAATTCCACCACAATTATTGCAACCCTTATTACTAGCCTGTTCAACTTCTCTTTCATATCGTCTAAGATCGCTAAAGATTGGAAAGCTGCCGCGGTCATCCCTCTTCAAAGGGGGTGACACTCTAGACCCAAACTGTTACAGACCTGTATCTATCCTACCCTGCCTTTCTATAGTCTTCGAAAGCCAAGTTAACAAACAGATCACCGACCATTTTGAATCCCACCATACCTTCTCCGCTATGCAATCTGGTTTCCGAGCTGGTCATGGGTGCACCTCAGCCACGCTCAAGGTCCAAACGATATCATAACTGCCATCGATAAAAGACAATACTGCGCAGCCGTATTCATCAACCTGGCCAAAGCTTCGACTCTGTCAATCAATGCATTTTCATTGGCAGACTCAACAGCCTTGGTTTCTCTAATAACTACCTTGCCTGGTTCACCAAATACTTCTCAGATAGAGTTCAGTGTGTAAAATCAGAGGGCTTGTTGTCTGGACCTCTGACAGTCTCTATCGGGGTGCCACAAGGTTCAATCTGTATATATCAATGATGTTACAATTGCTGCTACTGATTCTCTGATCCACCTCTATGAAGACGACACCATACTGTATACTTCTGGCCCATCGTTGGACACTGTGCTAACAAACCTCCAGACGAGCTTCAATGCCATACAACACTCCTTCCGTGGCCTCCAACTCCTCTTAAATGCAAGTAAAACTAAATGTATGCTCTTCAACCGATTGCTGCCCGCACCCGCCCACCCGTCTAGCATCACTACTCTGGACGGTTCTGACCTAGAATATGTGGACAACTACAAATACCTAGGTGTCTGGTTAGACTGTATAATCTCCTTCCAGACTCACATTAAGCATCTCCAATCCAAAATTAAAGATAGAATCTGCATCCTATTTCACAACAATGCATCCTCCACTCATGCTGCCAAACATACCCTCGTAAAACTGACTATCCTACCGATCCTTGACTTCGGCGATGTCATTTACAAAATACCCTCCAACACTCTACTCAGCAAATTGGATGTAGTCTATCACAGTGCCATCCGTTTTGTCACCAAAGCCCCATATACACCCACTACTGCGACCTGTATGCTCTCATTGGCTGGCCCTCGCTTTATATTCGTTGCCAAACCCACTGGCTCCAGGTCATCTATAAGTCTTTGCTAGGTAAAGCCCCACCTTATCTCAGCTCACTGGTCACAATAGCAGCACCCATCCGTAGCACGCACTCCAGCAGGTATATTTCACTGGTCAGCGCTAAAGCCAACTCCTCTTTTGGCCGCCTTTCCTTCCAGTTCTCTGCTGCCAATGACTGGAACGAATTGCAACAATCACTGAAGCTGGAGACTTATATCTCCCTTACTAACTTTAAGCATCAGAGCAGCTTTACATAGCCCAGAGCAGCTTACTGTCAGAGCAGCTTACCGATCATTGCACCTGTACATAGCCCATCTGTAAATAGCCCACCCAACTACCTCATCCCCATGTTGTTGTTTTTTTCTTCTACTTTGCACCCCAGTATCTCTACTTGCACATTCATCTTCTGCACATCTGTCACTCCAGTGTTTAATTGCTACATTGTAATTATTTCGCCTCTATGGCCTATTTATTGCCTTACCTCCCTAATCTTACTACATTTGCACACACTGTATATAGACTTTCCTATTCTCTTATTGACTGTATGTTTGATTATGCCATGTGTAACTCTGTGTTTGTGTCGCACTGCTTTGCTCTATCTTGGTCAGGTCGCAGTTGTAATTGAGAACGTGTTCTCAACTGGCCTACCTGGTTAAATAAAGGTGAAATAAAAAATAAATAAAAGAGCTAGTGCAAGCTAAATTAGCTAGCTAGGTATCTTGTTAGCTATAGGAGGAATGCCGAATTATAAAGATGACTTTGCAGCACACAACACATTCGTATTCACATACACTTTAAATGCAACTGCTTTTCCATCTTAAAGGGAAACTTCACTGCTAGAACCTATTTGGGATGTTTTGCCAGGCTCCCTACATAAGTGATGAGAGGTGTTTCAGATATAATTATGCACCGCACTGGTATTTTAGAATTTTCACGCGAGAGTACAAACAATGATTGAGCGTGCTGTCTGATCGAAAAAATGAATGCAGTTATGTTTTGTAGTTCAATAGAGCCTTCTCAACAATGTTCTTATCTGCCACGACATTGCAGGATATCTAGGTTGACTCATTTTCCCTGGCTTTGTAGACTACAGGCTGACGGGAGCCCTACTTCCTTGTCCAATTTTGTTCCCACCCTCGAAGGCGGGCTTTCACAACGGGGTGGTGCTAGTTTCTACACATGCACGGTAAGTGCACTGTCTATCTGAGACTGCTAAATACAGTAATTACAATGGCTGCTTGTGGATGATTCCTCTTTCCAATAAGAGCTGGGTGGCAAAACATTGTTTTAATGTTCTTTTACATAGCCCTATTTTTTTTTAGATGGAATACGCTGAAGAGGAAATTGAGACAGCAAGAACAAGAATTACGAGACCAGCAAGCAGCAATGGGGAGCCACGTTCAGACTTAGACTGGTGGTGCCGATACAGGAGCTGTCCAGTCATGCCGACAGGCGAGGAATGTCTGTACTGCAACAAATTTGATCATGGACAGTTCTTACTGGTGAGGGTCACTACAGACCCCATAGATCGTGTGTGTGTGTGTGACAGACCATCAAAGTTTCGACACACATATGGATAGAGGGGTGCTGGAGATGTTCTTCAGAACCTCCAAGATCAACTGGCGGCAGCAGCCTTGACCAGGAGGACAAATGACAAACAAGTATGTTGAATTGCTGTTGGTAGCTAGCTAGCAATATAAGTTATCTTTTTACACGAGGCAGTGTTGTTCAGTACAGCAACACTGCCAACACTACACTAATATTGTGATTGATTTGGCCGTAACGGGGCATGCTAATAACATTACTAGCCAAATTGAGTTAGCTAGCTTTTTTTGCCATTCCCAAAATGTACTGTAGCCTAATGTTATTGATAATGTTAGCTAGCTAGCCTCAGTGCATCTCACTAGGAACTGGAGAAATCTTTTGATGATGAGGATGACAAAGAGTAAAGGGATTTCTTTGGCTTAATGACTCATATTCGTTTTTGAGTAACTATACCATTTTGTTGTTGTAACGGCTTTCTTCCTGGGATGAAGGAGAGGACCAAAATGCAGCGCGGTTATTGTTCAACATGTTTAATAATATGATAAACTGTGAACATTAACAAATAACAAAATAACAAACGTGAAAGCCGAGACAGTCCTATCTGGTGCAGAATACAAACACAGAGACAGGAAACAATCACCCACAAAATCCCAACACCAAACAAGCCTCCTATATATGATTCTCAATCAAGGACAACGATTACCAGCTGCCTCTGATTGAGAGCATATTAGGCTGGACACAGAAACAGACAAACTAGACACACAACATAGAATTCCCACCCAGCTCACGTCCTGACCAACACTAAACAAGCAAAACACATAATAACTCTGGTCAGGACGTTACAGTTGTAGCCAGGGATGAAAGTAGATTATGTTAAATTAATTTGATGGAGGGTTGGTGGAGCGCTGCAGCGCTGTGTCTCTCCAACAGCACCCTGGAGTTGTATGGACAAGCTAAATATTTTGCGCCCTGTCTTTGAAAAAGTGGGTACTGCGTATCATGGGGCGGCATCAGCGCTCACTTAAATAGCCATCAGGTGAGAGAAGTTATCATTGTTTTTGGGCAGAATAATATGAGGTTTTATGTGTTGTTGGAGGTGCGTCTTGGTCAGTTTAGCTTGGAAAATGGTGCCCTTGTCAAACTGCTGCTTATGGGCAGCTGCCTAATCCTGACTAATGGGCGGACTGGCCATAGGGCCTAATTATATAATTATATTTAGAATTCCTGTTAATTCAATCGCCTCTCTGTGGGCCTAGTTGTAAAGATTTGTCATTTAACTTTTTAAATATATTACCTTTTATTTTGGCATAAACACAACCAGTAATGATGTTTTGATCTGCTTGTCAAACAATCACTTCAAAGGGCTACCTTACGAGGTTACCCGCGCATGTTCATCAACAGAAACATCTGTTACACAAAACACCAAAAAGTGTAATGACATTTGGCGATTGCCATTAGGCCAGAATTAATGCCTCCACTGCTGTCTGTGCGCGTCTCGGGTGTCAACCTTGGCAAAATGTACGTTTTCTTGTCGAACAACATCACATGTCGGATTGTAAGCTATACCACCCATTTTCAAGTCCATTTGCTCATTTGTCATGCCTCTGTAATGATAATGGAGTGATAGCCTACATTTTTCTTGACATTTTGTTTTCATTATTGTGATAGGCTCATGTTTTACCAGTACAGCGTACCCTCACTATTTATACCGGACCGGACCGTACCGTCATACTTTCACCCCTGGTTGTTGGTAGCTAGCTAACGTATGTCTGTGCGATCTTTAATATTCTGCATCGTGCTGCTACATTTCATGCTGCAAGTACTCTGATAGGTTGGAGGACGTCCTCCGGAAGTCATCATAATTACTGTGCAAGTCTATGGAAGGGGGTGAGCACCATGAGCCTCATAGGTTTTGTATTGAAGTCGATGTACCCAGAGGAGGACAAAAAAAGCTGTCCTCTGGCTACGCCAGGGTGCTACACTAGAGAGTGCTGTTGAGACTACTGTAGACCTTCATTGCAAAACAGTATGTTTTATTCAGTCACTTGGTGACATTAATATATTTAGTATAGTTTAATCTAAAAATGATCACTTTTTTAATATATAACAATAAAAAAATGAAATTCACTGATTAGAATTAGAATGGCCTCCACTAAGTCAGAGGGACAATGATCTTATATGAACAACATGTTGACAAGATGGGTTATGACGGGAGTCAACTTAGGTGAGAGAGTGAGATCATTGGAGTGGACACTGCATGGAGAGAGTGGGAACAGGTGTCTTCTTACCTACAAGTGCAAAGCAGACACAAGTATCCACTTATCCTTGCACTGACTTGAGTTGAGTACCTTGTACAAGCCTTCACAGCCCCTGGTCACAAGTACATTCCCCTAACTATTAGTTCCCACTCTTTACAAAGATATCACCAAGAAACACCTACTTCTTATGTCATGTCAGACCTGAGAAAGAGAATAGCTGAGCACACTGATGTCACGGAAGTACCAGATTAGTGGGGAAAGGCTCTGTTTTGCAAACAGAATAAGTCATGTAGTCTTCCCAGTTTCATCTCGATGGGAAGTTGGAGTGGATTTTATGAAATATCTCGCTTTGTAAAAGATAAAAAACCCACCATGGTCGATAAAAGGAGAGATCGATGAAGAGCGAGGTAGAGGGAAATAAAAAAAGAGGGAGAGACAGAGGGTGAGAAAGCGAGAGAGGGAGAGACCAGCTGCTGAATTTGTGTTTTTACAAATGGACTGCTCCTCTATACAATAATAGTTTTTCTTCAGAGCAGGGCATCATCACCTGCTCAATTATGCATGTACATATTTGTACAGTTTGACATGTTTTATTCCAGGCTAGCAACGCAAGCATCCCCACCAACAAGTGAGGCTACTTAACTGACATGGATTGCCTGTACTGCTGTAATCATACAACAACAGGTGGCAACACTTTTCATTAAGTTGCCCTTATTACTAAGTAACTACACAGTAATAACATAGTAGTTACATAGGTATTACTATGTAATTACATGGTAATAGGGATGTAGCGGTATCAGTTATTACACAATTGGAACAAGGACTATAATTATGCATCCACTTTCTAAAGGTTATTCCACATGGGTTATTACTGATGCTATTATAGATTTTCTTTAACTATGTAACTAATGTTTTGTAATTACATGTTTGAAAGTCACCCATGAATTACCATGTTAATAACTAAAATGTGACCTTGTTACATGTAACTAAACAGTGCCACTACAGGTAATACCAGGGTTGATACCGTCTTGATCTAATTATGTAAATAGGCACAACCTGTCATTATCTACTGGTTATTTTCAATTCGTTTATTCATGTGTTATTACCTGGCTCAAATGGTATACCGAATAAAGTGTAATGTAAGAACAATGTAAGGAGCAAGCGACTTAATATAAAGTAAAAACCCAGAGGGGTGTAACCTTTTATAAGTACTATGTAGCTACAATGTAACACGCTTTGCAGACAATAGGCTAACCGGGATACATTAGACGACAGGAGAACATTATTTCTAAACGTTTTTTAGTTACGTTGTGCTTACAATATCAAAAAATGTTACAGCCAACTATGTAACTACAACGTTGCTATAATGTATATACATGTCTTAACAATGTGGAAGCACTTACCCAAGAGCAAGCAATATATATTAATATAAAGTGAAGTGACATTTTAATTACTTTGGAGATACATTGTAACAACCTTTGCAGACAATAGGCTAACCAGAAGAAATTAGTAGACATGAGAACATCTTTCAGTTGGACTTTTCTTTAACGATTCATATTCAAAGAGAACAAGGGAGGACTTGATTTGTTTTTTTGTTGAATGTTTTGAAAGCCTCTAAAAAAGTGTTGAGTTTGGATACCGCGATGCGGTTGGTATCAGTTGCTGGGACCGCTGTTATCTGTCCAGGGGTCCCTGCCAACCAAGGGTCTAATGAGCTGCTTGGCATAGCAGCTAGCCTAGCTGCCACTGTTAGCTTCCTATCAAGTCAGCAGGGTTTCCTTGAGGGCTTGAACAGCCCGTGACAGGGTTAGCCCTTGTGGCTGGGACTACGGATTGTCCCGGGCTTGTGGCTGTCTAGATCCCTACTGATTGTTTCTGTTTCCATCTTCCCTGCGACCTGCCCTGTCTGGAACTGCGAGGAGTAACAGCGTAGCTTACGTTGCTACCATGACAAAGACCATAGCCGGTGGGAGTACCGTTGAAGGCAATGGTGTCTATCTATCATAGGTGAAGGATCTTTTAAACAAACAAAAATAGTTATACAAGCAGTTGTTACAACAACAAGGAAATAATTGCCAGTGTTGTGTCCAAATACTGGTGGAGTCAACTAATAATGGACGACCTGACTAAAGAGGTCCAGGACGAAGAACAGTTTGCAGTTCTCCCAAGGTAAGCTCGATGAGTTTAAACAGGAAAACTGCAAGATGACAGCGATCTGTAAGTCATTGAGAGAGGACGTCAGAAAGACACTCAACATGTACTGCACTGACACAAATGACAGATGATTGGTTGAAATACATTAATAAGAAGAATATTGTAATAGCTGTACTGTTAGATTTCAGTGCAACCTTCGATTTTATTGACCATAACCTGCTGTCGAGAAAACGTACTGTATGTTTTATGGCTTTTGTCACGTCTGCCTCCGCTCTTCCCTCCCCTGGAACTTGATGGCGCCAGGCTGCCCTGCATCACGCACTCCGGTCATCAATTACGCACACCTGCCTTCCCTCATCATGCGCATCAGCGATATTGGACTCATCTAGACGCACTCACTCATCTGTTTAAATGTTTGACTCCCCATACCTGCTTCGTCTCTCCAGCGTCATACCATGTGACAGAATGCATCAGCCATCACACGAAGCATCGGGGAGCATTAGCGTTCCGGTTGGTATGGTGGCATCGGCTCTGGGTCGCCACCGATGGAACCGGGGGTGCCTAGCCAGCTCGTCGGGCTTCCACGCCCTAGATGGCTCGAGAGGTTTCCTTGCCCTGGTTGGCTCAGATGGCGCCCATCCCACGTCGGGCCTCAGCCGGATCGTCAGTTCTTGTTCGCCCAGCCCGTCCAGGAGTTGTTTTGTTTGTTTTTTGTTTTGTTGGTGGATTCTGCCACTGATGGAACCGGGAGTGCCTAAGCCAGCCCGTCTGGCTTTCAAATCCTGGCAGGCTCAAGAGGTTTCCTTACCTCGGTAGGTTTGGCGGCTTCCCATCCCACGTCACTCTACACCGGATCATCGGGCTCCCTCTCTACAGCGGGATCGACCGGCATCTTGCCTCAGACAGATGTTAGGCTCCCATGCGTCAGCGGGCTCTCCAGGCTCTTACGCTCCTGCTGGTTCGTTGGGCTCTCATGCCCCAACCGGCTTGCCCAGTGCCCATGTCTTGGCCGGGAGTCGCCCCAAGGGGGGGGGGGGGGGGGTACTGTCACATCTGCTCCCGCTCTTCCCTCCCCTGGCGCTTGAGGGCGCCAGGCTGCCCTGCATCACGCACTACTGTCATCAATTACGCACACCTGCCTTCCCTCGTTACCCGCATCAGCGATATTGTACTCACCTGGACTCACTCACTCATCTGTTTATTTCCTCCCATATATTTGTCAGTTCCCTGCTCTGTTCCGGGGTGATGCATTGATTGTTTTATGTCTTTGTTTTCTTGTATGCTGACGATGTTCCTGTCTCGTGCCATTTCCGTTCCTTATTAAATGGTTGACTCCCCATACCTGCTTCGTCTCTCACGCGTCATACCATGTGACAACTTTTCATCCTCTTACATATTGTGGATACAGAGCTATCTATCTAATATAAATCAGAGTGTTTCTTTACCACGTTTTTGGTTACTACATGATTCCATATGTGTTATTTCATAGTTGTGATGTCTTCACAATTATTCTACAATGTAGAAAATAGTAAAAAATAAAGTAAAACCCTGGAATGAGTAGGTGTATCCAAACTTTTGACTGGTAGTGTATGTAAATTGATATTTCTGTACAAAATGTTTTATTCATTTGCAAAATAATTTTGAGAGTTTTCAAATGCTCTCAAACACAATACATAGTGTCTGTGCAGCAGCAGCCTGAATGTCCGACGTCCTTAGTGTTAGTACGTTTTACTCACTAAAATGGTTACCTATTGTTTTAGTCTGAAATGGGGAATTTAAATTTGTATGGTTTGAATTTGAATCTTTGTCAAATCCATTAAACAAAGGTCAAACTGAAAAATATCCTCCTGTCTCCTAATTTCTCCTCGTTAGCCTATTGTCTGCAAAGGTTGCTAAATTGTAACTACATAGTAATTAAAAATGTTACTTCACTTTACATTAAATTGCCTGTTTCCTGGGTAGGTACATGATAATTCAGCAATAATGTCTGAGAATCCGGGAATTATCGTGTGACAACTCCCGACAAAGGCTGTTATGAGACCAGAGGGATACAGCTCTTGGAGTGTCACGCCCTGACCTGAGATATCTCTGTTTTCTTTATATTTTGGTTAGGTCAGGGTGTGACTAGGGTGGGTACGTTAGTTTTTGTATTGTCTAGGGGTTTTTGTAAGTCTAGGGTTTTTGTAGGTCTAGGTATTTGTATGTCTATGGTGGCCTGATATGGTTCCCAATCAGAGGCAGCTGTTTATCGTTGTCTCTGATTAGGGACCATATTTAGGTAGCCATTTTCCTTTTGGTATTCGTGGGCTCTTGTTCTATGTTTAGTTGCCTGTCTGCACTACTCATATTAGCTTCACGGTTCGTTTTGTTATTTTTTTAGTTTGTTCATTGTTCATTCTTAAATAAAGAAGAATGTACGCATACCACGCTGCACCTTGGTCTCCTCCTTACAACGGCCGTGACAGAAGAACCCACCACAAAAGGACCAAGCAGCGTGTTCAGGAGGATTGGACATGGGAAGAGATTCTGGATGGAGCAGGACCCTGGACGCAGGCGGGGGAGTATCGCCTTCCGAAGGAAGAAATAGAGGCAGCGAAAGCGGAACGGCGATATTACGAGGAGAAATACAAACGAGGCAAGCACGAGAGGCAGCCCCAATACATTTTTGGACGGGGCACACGAGGAGATTGACTGAGTCAGGTTGGAGACCTGAGCCAACTCCTCGTGCTTACCGTGGGGAGCGTGTGACTGGTCAGGCACCGTGTTATGCAGAGATGCGCACAGTGTCTCCAGTTTGCATTCATAGCTCGGTGCTCTCTATTCCAGCTCTTCGCACTTGCCGGGCTCAAGTGAGCCCCAGCCCGGTACCACCAGTGCCGGTACCACGCATCAGACCTCCAGTGCGCCTCCACAGTCCAGTACGTCCTGTGCCTCCTCTCCGCACTCGCCCTGAGGTGCGTGTCCTCAGCCCGGTACCACCAGTTCCGGCACCACGCATCAGGTCTCCAGGGCGCTTCCACAGACCAGTACAACCTGTGCCTCTTCCACGCACTCGCCCTGAGGTGTGTGTCCACAGCCCGGTACCACCAGTTCCGGCACCACGCATCAGGCCTCCAGTGCACTTCCACAGTCCAGTACGGCATGTGCCTCTTCCCCGCACTCGCCCTGAGGTGCGTGTCCTCAGCCCGGTACCACCAGTTCCGGCACCACGCATCAGGCTTCCAGTGCGCTTCCACAGTCCAGAGCTTCCGGCAACAGTTCCCAGTCCAGAGCTTCCGGTGACAGTTCCCAGTCCAGAGCTTCCAGCGACAGTTTCCAGTCCAGAGCTTCCGGCGACAGTTCCTAGTCCAGAGCTTCCGGCGACAGTACCCAGTCCAGAGCTTCCGGCGACAGTAGCCAGTCCAGAGCTTCCAGCGACAGTACCCAGGCCAGAGCTTCCGGCGACAGTTCCCAGTCCAGAGCTTCTGCGACTTTTCACAGTCCGGAACCTCCAACGACAGGCCACAGTTCAGAACCTCCAAAGACGGGCCACAGTTCGGAACCTCCTATGACGGGCCAAAGTCCGGAACCTCCAACGACGGGCCACAGTCCGTAGCCTCCAGCAAACGGTCCCCAGTCCGGACCCTCCTGCGATGGTCCCCAGTCCGGGGTTTCCAGCGACGGTTCCCAGTCCGGGGCCTCCGGCAGCGGTTCCCAGTCTGGGGCCTCCGGCGATGATCCACGGTCCGGGTCTACAAAGGCGGAGGGATCAGCGTAAAGAGGGGGGGCTGCGTCCAGAACCGGAGCCGCCACTGAGATGCCCACCCGGACCCTCCCCTATAGGTTCAGGTTTGCGGCCGGGAGTCCGCACCTTTGGGTGGGGGGTACTGTCACGCCCTGACCTGAGATATCTCTGTTTTCGTTATAGTTTGGTTAGGTCAGGGTGTGACTTGGGTGGGTACGTTAGTTTTTGTATTATCTAGGGTTTTGTAGGTCTAGGAATTTGTATTTCTATGGTGGCCTGATATGGTTCCCAATCAGAGGCAGCTGTTTATCGTTGTCTCTGATTGGGGATCATATTTAGGTAGCCATTTCCCTTTAGGTGTTCGTGGGTTCTTGTTCTATATTAAGTTGCCTGTCTGCACTACTCATATTAGCTTCACGATTCGTTTTGTTATTTTGTTCGTTTGTTCAGTGTTCATTCTTAAATAAAGAAGAATGTACGCATACCACGCTGCACCTTGGTCTCCTCCTTACAACGGCCGTGACATGGAGGCAGTTTTCCAACGATAATTCCCGGGTTCCCAGGCATTATTGCTGAATTATCATATACAGTTGAAGTCGGATGTTTACATACACTTAGGTTGGAGTCATTAAAACTCGTTTTCAACCACTCCACAAATTTCTATTTAACAAACTATAGTTTTGTCAAGTCGGTTAGGACATCTACTTTGTGCATGACACAAGTCATTTTTCCAACTGTTTACAGGCAGATTATTACACTTATAATTCACTGTATCACAATTCCAGTGGGTCAGAAGTTTACATACACTAAGTTGACTGTGCCTTTAAACAGCTTGGAAAATTCCAGAAAATTTTCATGGTTTTAGAAGCTTCTTATAGGCTAACTGACATAATTTGAGTCAATTGGAGGTGTACCTGTGAATGTATTTCAAGGCCTACCTTCAAACTTTGCTTGACGTCATGTGAAAATCAAAATAAATCAGCCAAGACCTCCACAAGTCTGGTTCGTCCTTGGGAGCAATTACCAAACACCTGAAGGTAACACGTTCATCTGTACAAACAATAGTACGCAAGTATAAACACCATGGGACCACTCAGGAAGGAGACGCGTTCTGTCTCCTAGAGATGAACATACTTTGGTGCGAAAAGTGCAAATCAATCCCAGAACAACAGCAAAGGACCTTGTGAAGATGCTGAAGGAAACATGTACAAAAGTATCTATATCCACAGTAAAACGAGTCCTATATCGACATAACCTGAAAGGCCGTTCAGCAAGGAAGAAGACACTGCGCCGCCATAAAAAAAGCCAGACTACGGTTTGCAACTGCACATGGAGACAAAGATCGTACTTTTTGGAGAAATGTCCTCTGGTCTGATTAAACAAAAATAGAACTGTTTGTCCATAATGACCATCGTTATGTTTGAAGGAAAAAGGGGGAGGCGTGCAAGCCGAAGAACACCATCCCAACCGTGAAGCACGGGGGTGGCAGCATCATGTTGTGGGGGTGCTTTGCTGCAGGAGGGACTGGTGCACTTCTCAAAATAGATTGCATCATGAGGGAGGAAAATTATGTGGATATATTAAATGTTTGTAGGCTTATGTAGCCAAATTGTATCTATGATCGTATGCTATCCATTTATGTTTTTTGTATGCTGTTTTAATATATGAGAATTAACCAATGAAATCAGGCCACACCCGGCCATGATTACAGACACCTGTTTGTGTCCCTTGACACTATATAAACTAGTCATCCCGCAGTGTTTGTCATTATACCCTGATGACGACAGCTTGTCTGTTGAAACGTTGGATATTAGGTTATTAAATTATTGCATCTGAGTTCCTAGAGTGTGCGGCTCTCATTTAATTGTCCAATTGTGTAATAACCAATACCACTACAACCCTATTACCATGTAAAAACTATGTTGTTACTACAATTTTACTGTAGAGTAACATAGTAATATGGGCAACTTAATGTAGTGTTACCCAACAGGCTACTAATCGAATGCTATGTTACGTTCCAAATATTCCCCATGACTTCATGCTTATTTCGGCATTTTGCATGTGTTGACGTCAAAAACGCCACATAATTTTGAAATCCCATTTGGCAATTTATTTATCTATTTTGATTTGGGGGCTTTACGATTGTAGCTAGTTTAATTGATTATACAAATCTGATTCTCTTCTGTTGTGCTCGTGGCATTACCAATTTGTAATATACACGAGATAAGACGGTCTGATTAGCATATTGTGATCTTGCGATCAATGTTGTGATCTGATGTTAATATGTTTTCCCCGGTGCCTCTGCCTCTCATCCCAAACAGCACAATGATGAATTCCCATATGATGTGCTAGTTAGAATTGAATCTCTGACACTCCGTGATTAGACCTTTAGAGCAAATGTTTTTGGAGGTAATTGCTCGGGAAAAAATGGCTTACGCAGAATTGCAGAAGCTAGCTGGATTTATTCACAAATGTCCCCTGATATCTGTGTGTCCTCAGTAAGTTGTAATGAATTTGTGAGGCGAAAGAATGGCATTTCTTGGCTACCAGTCAAAAAATGGCACAGTAAAGCCTGGAAAATTATTAACATGTTTAGTCATAATGGTGTGTGTGCTTGTCCACTTACGTTTATATGCACTCGTCTGTGTGGTGTGATAAACGTGGTAAGGGTGTCAATGAAAGCTGTTTTACAGTCGATTCCGACCTGCGAAGAGTACCATAGTCAGGTGCTGAGGTACAGTAGCAATGCTATGCGGCTGTCACTGGGAAAGTGTGAGCATGATGAGAACATGCTCACACTAAACCCTCCACACTAAACCCTCACCACCGACAGACAGAAAGAGAGGGAGAGGAAAGAGGGGGAAAAATTGCATGGATGAAAAATACCCCCCCATTTTGGTATTTGGTATTTTATTAGGATCCCCATTAGCGGTTGCGAAAGCAGCAGCTACTATTCCTAGGATCTCCAACAGAACATGAAACATGACAATATACAGAACATTAATAGACAAAAACAGCTCAAGAACAGAACTACATAAATCTAAAAATATTTTAAAGATGATACATTCTGTATCAATAGTGCCTCATCCAAGGCCGACATAGATTCATAATAACATGATTTATTCAAAGGTGCGAGCTGCAAATCGACCAACATTTACATTTTGAAAGGATAGAGATAGCTTTCAAACGTAACTTTTTTGGGGGGGGTTCTCTTTCAATGGGATTGTCATTGTGTGATATCACTTCAGCATACTGTATGTTTGGGTATTTCTTGAATGTCCTTGGGTGTCATTGGAAAACAGTGACATCAAATGCTTCCCTTTCCTTACGTCGCAACACACTTTGTGGTGCAAAACGTCAGATCAGTGTGATTTTCAAAGAAAGTCCAAAAAAGGTGGTCTAGGTAGACCTGCGCATTTTCCTGTGCCAAAGATACACTTATCTTACTTGCTTCTATTCAGCCACGAGCTGTCTGCCAGATGGTGAAGCATCACTCCAGAGAACGCATATCCACTGCTCCAGAGTCCAATGGCTGCGAGCTTTACACTCCAGTCGACGTTTGGCATTGCGCATGGTGATCTTGGGCTTCTGTGCGGCTGCTCGGACATGGAAAGCCATTCCATGAGGCTCCCAACGAACAGTTGACATTGCTTCCAGAGGCAGTTTGGAACTCGACAGTGAGTGTGCAACCGAGGACAGATAATTTTTAGCCCGTTCTGTGAGCTTGTGTGGCCTACCACTTCACGGCTGAGCCATTGTTGCTCTTAGACATTTCCACTTCACAATAACAGCACTTACTGTAGAAAGGGGCATCTCTAGCAGGTCAGACATTTGACAAACTGACTTGTTGGAAAGGTGGCATCCTATGACAGTGCCATGTTGAAAGTCACTGAGTTCTTCAGTGAGACCATTCTATTGCCAATGTTTGGCTATGGAGATTTCATGCCTGTGTGCTCGATTTTATACACCTGTCAACAACGGGTGTGGCTGAAATAGCCAAATCCACTCATTTGAAGGAGTGACCACATACGTTTGAATATATAGTGTACTTCTAAAAGTTGGCAACACGTTAAAATAAACAACACCATGGGGCCTCGAATGCACCCCTGCCAGGAGTGAATACCAATGTGACCACTTAAGGTTGGAGAAGGAGTGCTGCGAATAAAAAAGAAAATGTCTGAATAAGTTAATAGACTATGGAATCAGTTTAATTATATCACTCCATTGCCCCACTTTCTCATTTACTTCCCATGCTGAGGACTGTTCAGCAAACTCAGTGAAGGAGTTGATACGTTCCTCAGACAGCTTCTGCCCCTTCTACATTAGTTGTATTTTTATTTAAACGTTATGTTATCAGGCAGATCATTAAGAACAAATGATTATTTACAACGTCTGCCGGGTAGGGCTAAAAGCCGCCTGTGGGGCAGGTGCGTGGATAAAAAAAAATACATTCAGATCACAAGCTGATCAGAAAGGAGCAAACTGTTAAGATGAAGGGTCTAGGTGGATATACAGAGCACTGAGAAAACCTGAGTTCAAATGGTATTTGTTTTCTTTCAGAAACATTAGCTGTGTTAGTGTGCTTAATTGGCACAATGCGGAATAATCCCAAAAGTGCTAAAGTCGCCCATCTGGCACTGTAGGCAGGCTCAATCTGTCACGTTCGTCATAGTAATCGAAGTCGCAGCGTGCCACATCTTTTAATAAACAGAAACTCACCAAACAAAACAACAAAAGCACAAACGAAACGTGAAGCTACTGATGTGCACACAGGCAACTAACTGTAGACAAGATCCCACAACAGAAAGTGGGAAAAAGGGCTGCCTAAGTATGATTCCCAATCAGAGACAACGCTAGACAGCTGCCTCTGATTGGAAACCATACTCAGCCAAAAACAAAGAAATAGACAACATAGAATGCCCACCCCAAATCACACCCTGACCTAACCAAATAGAGAAATAAAACGTCTCTCTAAGGTCAGGGCGTGACAGTACCCTCCCCCAAAGGTGCGGACTCCCGGCCGCAAACCTGAACCTATAGGGGAGGGTCCGGGTGGGCATCTACCCTCGGTGGCAGCTCCGGTTCGGGACATAGCCCCTGCTCCTTACGCTGATCCCTCCGCTTCTGTGGAACCAGACCATGGATAGTCGCCGGAGACTACGGACCGTGAATCGTTTCCGGAGGAACAGGACCGTGGATCATCACCGGAGGCTCTGAACTGGGAACCACCACCGGAGGCTCTGGACTGCAGATTGTCGCCGGAGGCTCCGGACTGGGAACCCCCGCTGGAGGCTCTGGACTGCAGCTCGTCGCTGGAGGCTCTGGACTGCGGATCGTCGCTAAAGGCTCTGGACTGCAGATTGTCGCCGGAGGCTACGGACTGGGAACCCCCGCTGGAGGCTCTGGACTGCAGCTCGTCGCTGGAGGCTCCGGACTGCGGACCGTCGCTGGAGGCTCCGGACTGCGGACCGTCGCTGGAGGCTCCGGACTGCGGACCGTCGCTGGAGGCTCCGGACTGCGGACCGTCGCTGGAGGCTCCGGACTGCGGACCGTCGCTGGAGGCTCCGGACTGCGGACCGTCGCTGGAGTCTCCGGACTGCGGACCGTCGCTGGAGTCTCCGGACTGCGGACCGTCGCTGGAGTCTCCGGACTGCGGACCGTCGCTGGAGACTCCGGACTGCGGACCGTCGCTGGAGAATCCGGACTGCGGACCGTCGCTGGAGAATCCGGACTGGGGACCGTCGCTGGAGGCTCCGGACTGCGAACCGTCGCTGGAGTCTCCGGACTGCGGACCGTCTCTGAAGGCTCCGGACTGGGGACCGTCGCTGGAGGTTCCGAACTGTGGACCTTCGCTGGAGGTTCCGGACTGTGGACCGTCGTTGGAGGTTCCGGACTGTGGAACGTCGCCGGAATCTCTGGACTGGAAACTGTCGCCGGAAGCTCTGGACTGGGAACTGTCGATGGAAGCTCTGGACTGGGAACTGTCGCCGGAAGCTCTGGACTGGGAACTGTCGCCGGAAGCTCTGGACTGGGAACTGTCGCCGGAAGCTCGGGACTGGGGACTGTTGCCAGAAGCTCTGGACTGGGAATTGTCGCCGGAAGCTCTGGACTGTGGAGGCGCACTGGAGGCCTGATGCGTGGGACCGGTACAGGTGGCACCGGGCTAATGACACGCACCTCATGGCGAGTGCGGGGAGGAGGCATAGGACGTACTGGACTGTGGAGGCGCACTGGAGGTCTGCATCGTAGAGCTGGCACAACCTGTCCTGGCTGGATTCTCATTTTAGCCCAGAAAGTGCGGGGCACTGGCACAGGACGCACTGGGCTGTGAAGGCACACAGGAGACACGGTGCGTAGAACCGCATAACATGGTGCCTGAACGGTGACACACACCCCAGGGCGAGTGTGCGGAGGAGACACAGGATGCACAGGACTGGGGAGGCGCACCAGAGGCCAGATGCGTGAAACAGGTGCACATGACACCGGACTGGTGTCACGTTCCTCAGCATGCTCGCTCTGCAGCGCTCTCAATGCCAGCACTTCTCTCCGGAATGTTGCGTCGAGCTCCTCACTCGACTCCCTGACTGGCTCTGGTTCACCCCTCGGCTCTGCCGACCACTCCGTGTTCCCCCCCAAAAACAAAATTGGGGGCGGGACTGCCTCTCGGGCCTCCGTCGTGGTTGAGACTCCAGGAGTCGTCGTTGATCCTCCTTCGCTGCCTCTGCCTGCTTCCATTGCAGGGTCTTGTCCCCTGCCATAATCTCCTCCCATGTCCATGATGTCCTCCACTCATTTTTCTCCCGAGCCCAGGATCCCTGCTCCTCCTGGCCACGCTGCTTGGTCCTTTGGTGGTGGGATCTTCTGTCACGTTCGTCATAGTAATCGGACCAAGGCGCAGCGTGCGTAGAGTTCCACATCTTTTAATAAACAGAAACTCACCAAACAAAACAACAAAAGCACCAACGAAACGTGAAGCTACTGGTGTGCACACAGGCAACTAACTGTAGACAAGATCCCACAACAGAAAGTGGGAAAAAGGGCGAAATAAACCGGCTCTCTAAGGTCAGGGCGTGACACAATCAAACGTGTATTTGAACTAAAATAAATACTATTTGAACCCATGTAGAGAGAGAGGCTAAGAAAGAGTAGTTCTGAACCAGGGTACTGAGTGGGAGGGATTGGGTAAAGAGAGAGAGAGGGAGGGAGGGAATAAGAGAGGTGGATTGTATGGTATTGAGTGTTACGCGGAGTGGAACAGGGGAACCCAAGAGCAGACTCAGACGAGGAGACTGGGATGAAGTAACCAAGATATTTATTGAAACACTGGGGAGATGGAGTGCAGGACAGGGGAAGCTCGGATGGGTTGCTGGAAACCAGGTGCGGAGGCTGAGGCTGGAGCGAGAGGGGATGAGACAGGGTAAGCAGGTCCGGAGGGGAATCCAAGGGAGTAGTAGAGTGGGGAATCCAGGACAGAGTAGCAGGATGATGAGACGTGGGACTGGAGACAGCGTCAGGCAAGGAAAACAGGCACAACAGGATCTGAATAGTAACAAACGGCTAGGAACGTAGACTGACTGAGCAGAGATTATGATCTGGCAGCGTGGAAGTGGCAGGGCTGAGGATTTGTAGAGGTCTTGATTATGGAACAGATTGCAGCTGGTGGGGATCTGCTCTGACTCCAGCACACCTGTCTCCACCCACACAATCACACACAGAGAGAGAGGGAGAGGGAGAAAGTACTGGGGGAGTGGCGTCAGTTCAAGGAGACACAGGATGAGCAGTAGAGGGCGTTGCAGGAGCAGATGTGACATGAGAAACGAACAGATGGTGAGAAAGCACGCTAAACAGAGCATGCTAAACAGCCTTTAAAAAATAAAATAAAGGGAGCTTTCGGTACAAAGCGAGGCAAGCAGCTGCTGAGAGGGAGCAGTCATCAGGGAAATCACCACTTTTAAGTTCATCTCCTCCAGTTAAACATGTGCCCCCTCTCTGCCGCTCGCTCGCTGGCCTGCCTGCTGTTTATCTGCAATCCACCTCAGGGGCGCTTTTGATGAAA